>NC_133664.1:79115111-79415111 GCF_037893015.1 Macrotis lagotis | reverse complement strand
TTCAGTTGTTTCAGTCATATCTGATTTTTCATGATACCATTTGGGGTTTTTTGATATGTGACTCTTAGATTGCAGATATTTAAAATGTTATGTTTTATTTAAGAACCTTATGTTTAATGCATATTCACAATGTATAACATAACATATTAAAATGATATGCTTAAAATATCATGCCATATTTGTTAATGAAATGCTTGGTTTCCATTTCCAGACTTAAACTTGTCACAGAATACCTACAGAACTTTAGGTCATTTCATTTCTCTGGACCTCAATTTCCTCATTTGTAAAAAGAGTGATTTGGACTAAGTGGTATCTATCTTGAGCTATTTCTTCCCATTCTTATAGATAAGAGAAATAAATAAACTAGCATCAGTGACATAGCTAAGATAAAATAGATGAGATAGATGACAAATTAAGACATATCTACAACTTTAGGATTGTTGCTGTTCAGTTGTTTCTGATTGTTCATGACCCAATTTGAGGTTTTTCTTGTGAAAAAAAAATGGAGTGGCTTGCCATTACAGCTCATTTTACTTCTGAGAAAACTGAGGCTAATAGGGTTAAGTGACTTGCTCAAGGTCACACCACTAGTAAGTGTGTGAGGTAACATTTGAATTCAGGTCTTCCTGATTTCAGGATACAACTTTAGGATAGAAAGTAAATAAGTCAAAGAATTTTTATTTTCACTCAAATAAGGAAACTAGATTAGCCAGTATAACTTCTTTTAAAGGGTTTCCTAGGGCACAAAAAGGTTAAGCACTTTGAACAGTCATACAAATAGCATGAACGAGTCTTAAACTCAAACACTTTTAGATTTGAAACCATGAATTTTACCATGATGTTTCTTTATCTATATTTATGTCTCTGCATCAAGAAACATGTATTTTACATAACATACATATGTATATCATTTGTACATATAAACATATTTGCATATTCAGATAGATAGATGGGCAGACACAAATGTAAGTATGTATGTCTCTTGGAGAATAATGTAGATTAAGGAGGTGCTTCATAGATAAAGCAGAATTTAGACTGAAGCCTATGTTAAGCACCATGTATGACCTTGGGAGAGTCACAACCTCCCTTTCTTTCTTTTCTCATTTATAAAACAAAGAGGTTGAACTAAATGGACATTAAGGTCCATTCCTACTATAGAAGCACAATCCTTTTATTTCTGAGAAATTAATCTTTTCCAAAAATATGCAAAAAGATGCTCCCTCAATAGCTTTTGAGAAGACATTTATATAGCACCTATTTACTAAGACCACATGAAGTAAAGGCAGTAGCTATTCCTCCCCATCTACTTTATTCTCCTCTTACTATTACTTTTTTAATCTTTAAATTTTTGCTACCCATAACTCTTTATTCATTCAATAAATTCCTTTCATTTCTTTTTCACATTTCTCCAATGCAATGCCATTTGGAAATTATATTTGAAGCACTGAACAGATAAGAAATTTATTCTCTAATTTAGGGGGATAACACAGCCTGCTTCCCTTCTTAGTTTCAGTTTTTTAATGTTTTTTTTTCCCAATCTTTATTCTGTTTTTTTTCCCTTCCATGTGCTTATTCCTATATTTATTACTAAAATGTACATTCATTTGCAAACATTCACAGAAAAAAGGAACTGGTCTGATTTGCTGCCATCTGCTCTACCTATTCAAGAGCTCACGAATAATATTGGCCAAGTCTCAGATAAATTATCAGTTCTGGATTTGGGCCAAGCAGACTGCATTTGACTCAGGTTTTTCTTGCCAGGATTCAAACCAACTACATGGTCCCACTTTTGTTATCTGAACTACCTTTTATTTCTGTCCATGATTACCTCAGTGTTCTGAAATGATCTTTCACTTAGTTTGCATTTCAATAGTACTGTTCTTTTTATTCAGATTCATGTTTCTTGAATCATTTAAGAAGACATTACTCTTATAGAAGAGCAGAAAAAGGAGGAATACTTAAAAGGAGTTAGTGGTACTTTGTTATTTAATAGACTATACTGTTATTTCCATAAAAAGTTTAAGAGATTGCTTTGAAGGATGGTCTGTTGAGGACATCATAAAGATGCTCTTAAAGTCACTACAGAAATAACTTTATTTAAGTTATTGTTACGAGAATCCCTACTATGGTTCACCATAATACTTTTCTGACAGTTCTACATCTTTCTATCACTTTGCTCTCTAGAAGAGAGGGATTAAATAAAAACTCACAAAAGAAAAAGGGTATTTTATTGAGGATGATTAAAAAAAGCTAAAAAACATTAAAACCATTCAGAAAATATAATACATAAGTAATAGAATGAAGTGTGACTCTGAAAGTCAATAGTAGACTAGGGGTGACCCTCAGCTATACTTTGGTACTACAGTTTATATTTTTTGAATATAGGTCTAGAAACAGACTTTGTCTCTTCTCCAAAGACTTGTTTTTCACTCTCTGTATTCACGTACTTATTCATCTCAGAGATACCCTTAAATAGGTAGTACCAAAGGAAAACTGAATAAATAATTAATCTATTCTATTCTTCAGACATATACACTAACTGTGTGACTCTGAGTAAGTCATCTATCCTATTTGCTTCAGTTTCCTCAACTATAAAATTGGGATAAATAATATTATAGGATCTACCTCACAGAACCAAAGGAGACAAATTGATAAAAGAAAAAAATGCTTGGCACATCGGAGACATTATAAATGCTTATTCTTTTCCTCCCTTCCCTCAGTATTATTCAATCACTACCTTAGGATATTTGAGTGGTAGATTTTACAGGCTTAAAATTATTCCCACTTCGCCATGATTAAAATGATCGTATATCCAAAAATAAGATTAAGAACTGAGAGGCAGGGACAGCTAGGTAGTACAGTGGATGTAACACTGGCCTGGGAGTCAGGAGTACCTGAGTTCAAATCTCAGGACAGACACTAAATAATTGCCTAGTTCATGACCTTGGATAAGTCACTTAACCCCATTGCCTTGCAAAAATAAAAAAAAAGAATTGAACAAAATAATGAGAACAATGTATAAAAGTAAGAAAATGAAGTTTCTTCTATATAAAAGAGAGAAACAGGAGCTTCCATCAACAAGCCATTGCTTTCTTTGTGATGCTTTGTACACTGACACTGAAAGTATTGAAATTTACTTAAACCAAATACCAGAGATCAAGTAAGCCTGGAAAATTATACCTTTACTTGGAAATATTAAGGAATGCCTTACCATAAGTATAAGGGTAAGCAAAATGTTCCCCAAAGTTTCATTCCAAAAAAAACTGTTCTACACATAAATAAATTTTTATTAGTAAATTATCTTTCACTTTTCTCGCCTGGTTTCAAATATATCACAAAACTGCCCATTTAGAAAGCATTTATTCTTAAGTGCTGGAGAGTTAGACAGGCAAGCTAAAACACCTTTACTGATTCAGCCTTACAAGTTCTTAATATACCATTCTAGTTAAATATATAGAGGAAAAAATTTGCAGAATTGGACCCTAAATGACAAAATCTTTGGCAAAAAATGACTCAAAATAGTTACAATTTTAAAATGACTCAAAGTTCCCCTTCATTTTTGATAGTGACAATGGAAAATGGTAGAAAATATAAAACTACTAAAAGACATGCAATTTTTTTAACTATATTGAGATTCGGTGTTCTCAATGGTATTCACTGAACAAGAAGGCAATATACTATTGAGATATAGCCATATTGCCATTTTAATTAAAAATAAAACTAAGAAGACATTAAGAAGATACATCTAGGGGTGGCTAGGTGGCACAGTGGATAGAGCACCAGCTCTGGAGTCAGGAGTACCTGAGTTCAAATCTGGCCTCAGACACTTAATAATTACCTAGCTGTGTGGCCTTGGGCAAGCCACTTAACTCCATTTGTCTTGCAAAAAACTAAAAAACTAAAATAATAAAATAAAATTTTAAAAAGGAGTTACATCTAAATGAAAGAGTGATTAGCATGTTGTTCTTTTTTTTCTCAGAAAAGCAAATAAAGAAATTGATAGGACTTTTTTCCAAGGGTGTGCAAAAGCAACCTAAAATATAGTTTCATTACAAATCAGTAATCTTGCTTTCGTTATATAAGTAATAGAGTATGACAGGGTCATTGTCCCAGCTGAAAGGATAATGCTTCTTCACAAAGTAGGGCTTTAGATCATAATCCCACTCCCTCAATTCCAATCATAATTTCCGAAGTTTCATTGTGTTATATCTCCCTTCTCCCTTCTCCCTTTCCTTTTCTGGCTTTCACCAGATTGGAAGCCCCAAGATCATTAGTCATGGTGTGTGGATGTGTTTTGGGCTCTCTGGTACACAAGATGCCCCCTCTATTGGCACAATTACAGTCATCATAAACTGTGCTCTCTATTGAAGCCCCTGTTCCTCTAAATTGAATTATCCCCAGGCTCAAGAATCTTTCCAAGGTTCATCTCTGTTTTTCATGATAAAATAAGCAAATAGTAAACTGTGAAGATAATTACAACTTATGCACCATCTGCTATAAAGGATGAAGAAATAGAGAAATCCTATGAAGAACTTAGTAAAATTTTCCAAATTAAATCTACCTATATCTTGATATTCTGTAACTTCAGTACAGTTGTGAGCCCATTGTAAAACCATGTAATGTGCATTGGACAATATAATTTACATTTAGGAAGAGGATAGGCGTTTCAAAAGAGTCATACCTTTATATTGGTATGCAAATATTAACATGATAATCCTAAACAATGTCACTGGCTTGTTTTGGTTTCATTTTGGGGGTGGGGCTGAGGTCTGAAAGGTGATCAGTCCCTCCTATCCATTCCTCACTTTTCAGATTACTATGTGGTAATCTGGGGGAGGGGGGAGAGACAGAGAGACAGAGAGAGACAGACAGAGAGAGACAGAGAGAGGCACAGAGAGAGGCACAGAGAGAGAGGGACACACACACAGAGACAGAGAGAGAGAGAGAGACAGAGACAGAGAGAGAGAGAGAGAGAGAGAGAGACACAGAGAGAGAGGGACACACACACACAGAGACAGAGAGAGAGACAGAGACAGAGAGAGACACAGAGAGGGACACACATACACATAAACAGCGAGAGAGAGAGACAGAGACAGAGACAGAGACAGACAGAGACAGAGGGGACACACATACACAGAGACACAGAGAGAGAGAGAGACAGACAGACAGACAGACAGACAGACAGACACAGAGAGAGAAGGACACACACACAGAGACAGAGAGACCGAGACAGAGAGAGAGAGAGACAGAGACAGAGAGAGAGAGAGAGAGAGAGAGAGAGAGACACAGAGAGAGAGACAGACAGACAGAGAGAGACACAGAGAGAGAGGGACACACACACAGAGACAGAGAGAGAGACAGAGAGAGAGAGACAGAGAGAGAGACACACACACACACACAGAGACAGAGAGAGAGACAGAGACAGAGAGAGACAGAGAGAGGCACAGAGAGAGGCACAGAGAGAGAGGGACACACACACAGAAACAGAGAGGGAGAGAGAGACAGAGACAGAGACAGAGACAGACAGAGACAGACAGAGAGAGACAGAGACAGAGAGACAGAAAGACACAGAGAGAGACGCAGAGACAGAAAGACACCAGGACAGAGAGACACTAACAAAAAGATCCTGTGTATGACTCATGTAATTATATTCAAAAATATGATTAGTCAGATTCCAAAGTTATATCAGGAAAGAGAGGGGTCTACCTCAGGAACTTCAAAACTGATTTAAGTCTCTGGATTAACTCCTCATTCAACAAAGGATGAACACAAGTGCCTATTTGAGCCTCTTGAGTCTTTATAGCTTTGGAACTTCACATCTTGGGTCATGATCTTTGTACAATGTAATGCTAAATATCTTAACTCTTGTATTCTAGTGGTTCTTTATATCATGTATGGCTTCCTATATCTCAAAATGGGTAAAGTAGTCATCTGCTTGGCCTATGACTGTCACAAGATGAAAATAACTCTGTCTTACATCAGATAGTGACACAACATGGGTCAATCAATCCTTTAATAAGAATCTGCTAGGTGTCATTATGTTAGGTTTTGGAATTACCAATAACAAAATTAAATAATCCAACACTGGAGGATTTTATATTCATTCTATGAGGAGAGTGGATTATGCCTATAATATAGTGGTAAATATTAACAAATGGCTTTCTATAAACACACTTACATAAAGGGAGGCAAGTTGAGAGAGAAGGGAAAGCAACTAAAGTCCAGTTCTTTCAATATTCCCCACAAACAATTTTAAAAGAAAGCCTCAAATAAAATTCCAGAGTGATAACCTAGTGAAAGTTTAGGATGAGAAAATTTTCCAGCCCAAGACAATTTAGGAGGTCAGGAGGGGAGATGTCTTAATAAGAAAGAATTATTTTTCAGAGTTTTATTCTGGAAGAACAAAAGGTCAAACATGTCAAGAGAATCAATGAAAAAAAAAGCTGTGAGGGAAGGCAGCCTAGATGTACCAAATTTTGACCATATTAGAAAGTAAGAATCATCAAAATAACCTGGCACTGGCTGAGAAATAAAGTGATGGATTAGTGGAATAGCATGAGACACAATATAAGTAGTAAATGACCTTAATACTCCAGTGTTTGTAAAAAAAAAAAAAAGCTTTTCGGATAAAAATTCAACTTATGACAAAAATGCTGAGAAAACTGGAAAGCAGTTTGGCAGAAAAAAAGTATAGAGCAACATTTCACATCATATACCAAAATAAGATCAACGTGGGGCATGAAAGCTGATGTCACTGTTAAATTAAGGAAGAATGGAAAAATTTTACCTATCAGATCTATGGATAAGAGAAAAATTTATGACCAAACAAGAGACAGTGAAGATCATGGAAAGTAAAATGTATAATTTTGATAAAATAAAATTCAAAGCTTTTGCACAAATGAAAAGTATACAGTCAAAATTAGAAGGAAAGCAGGAAACTTGGAAGGAGGCTTATAATGTTTTCTCTGAATAAGGTTTCATTTCACTAAAAGTGATAGTCTTCCCTGACTCCTAAATTATGATTGATTAGAGAAAAGCTCATTAAAACTACATTGAGGTACCACCTCACAGTTATCTGAGTGATAATCTTAGCAATCAAACTGATTAAGTATGAAGTGGCACCTCAGCCTCTCATTGATTGGACAATCATAGTTCCCAGGTCAATCCTACTTGGTTATTGTTTGGGCTCAGAAATGTGAATTGCAGTTTACAGTCTATCTTTTTTTTTAGGGTTTTTGCAAGGCAAATGGGGTTAAGTGGCTTGCCCAAGGCCACACAGCTAGATAATTATGAAGTGTCTGAGACCGGATTTGAACCCAGGTACTCCTGACTCCAGGGCTGGTGCTTTATCCACTGCGCCACCTAGCTGCCCCTACATTCTATCTTAACCAGAAATCCTAAGTGGCTTTCCTTCCAAGATTGATTTTTTTAACCTCAATTACTTTATACTTAGAATTAATCTAATGACTAAAAACTAGAATGAAAGGTAAAAGTTCTAACAGCTGGGAGGATTGGTGGACTTTTCCATAGAAGAAGACACTTAAGCTAGTTTGGAATCACAAGTTATTCAGTTAGAGTAATTATTGAATATAGCAAAAATCAAAATTAACAACAAACTTTTGGCAAGGAGGAAGACAAGCCACTCATCATGGCTTCATCTCAATCTCTTTAAATAAAATAGTGTAGAAAGTAAAGACATTGATGTTGTGAATATAGCTTTTGGGTTGGGATTTCTGCTTGATATTAAAAAAAGCTTGTCAAGGTGACAAAGGTGGCAATCAAAAATGATCCAACTTTATAATACAAGCTAATTTTCATAATACTAGAGAGGAGAAAGGTAAAAGATTATGAGTAAGATCACATGATAAAAATATGAAAAAAAGCAATAAATATCAAAATGAATCTGCAGAAAGATATAACAAATCAGATGGTCCTAAGAACATTCAAAGATAAAAATGGAAATATGAAAAATTCTTATAAAATGGAACATATTTGGCAATATTTTCTAATATTTCTAATTTCTAGATTCACCTCATATATGATAGTGAAGAGTGATAACAAATTAGGAATGCACTCTCACAATAATCACTTAAATGAAGCATTTTCTCCTCACAGAACTTTCACACTAGCTCAAGTCTTCATCATATTTAGCAGCACTACTGTAAAAGACTTCTACGTTCCTCTGCCTTAAGTCCATCCCCTCCATCAAATTCTCACAGTTACCAAAGTGTTTTCCTTAAAGCATCATTTCATTGTCATGTCAATTCTCATGGGACCCCACTATCTCTAGGACAAAACTGAAACTCCCCTGTTTAGCATTTCTAGCTCTTCACAATCTGGATCCAAATTAACTTTGCAGACTTACTTTTTATGGCCTAGGGAGAATCAACAAAAGCAAGGCACTAAGACTGAAGAAGAGTAGGACTGGCTTCTTTTAGAAGTTAAGATTTTATTTAGGACTTAAAGGAAAGGAGGAAAGAAGAAATAGAGGAATATAATTCAGAAATTAAAACTTTAAAAAAGTTTTAAATTTTGTAACATGTAATTGAAGAAAAGCAATTTTAAAAAAAAGAAATCCAGGATTTTGGAAAGGAGGAGGAAATTCCAGATGTGGGGATGGCCAATGAAGACACAGTCAAGAGATGGGATATGATGTTCAAAGAGCAGCAAGATGATCAGGATCATTGCATACTAGAAAACAGGGTGGAGGAAGGTAATAACATGTCAAAAGACTGAAAAGGTAGGATGGTAGTAGGTTACAAAGTAGTTTTCAAAATTCTCCAAAGAGAATTTTACATTTGATCCTAGAAGTGATAGGGAGTTATCCAAGTTTATTGAATGAGCAGAATGGAGTAATATGGTCGTGGTCAAATTTGCAATTTAAGGTCAATATGACAGTTAAGTAAAAGATCATCTGAAATGGGGAGAATATTGAGACACTGAGACCAATCAGAAGAATTCTGCAGTATATTAAAGGGCTTGTACCATACAAAACACATTTATTAAATGCTTGCTATGTGGTAAGCATTATGCTAAATTTTGGAGATACAAAGAACGGGAAAAGGCAGGCTATACTCTACTGTAGGGAGGAGAAACATGCAAACAAATATGTGCAAATAAGATTTTTTAAAGGATTTTGCAAGGCAAACGGGGTTAAATGGCTTGCCCAAGGCCACACAGCTAGGTAATTATTAAGTATCTGAGGTCGGATTTGAACTCAGGTACTCCTGACTTCAGGGCCGGTGCTCTATCCACTGCGCCACCTAGCCGTCCCCCAAATAAGATTTAAGACAAATTTATGATAATTAATAAAAAGAAAAATAGAATTTGGAGACTAGATGATAATGTTTGTCCTTTATTCTCAAAGGAGACCATGACATCAGGGGAAGTCAATAAGAAACACATGAATTGGATTTGAGTGTGGGGATGCTGGGCTAAATCTTAACCAGTCTCACTGTCTCCTCCAGAGCCATCTGGGTCCACTAGGCAGATATGAATCAGGATGAGTGGAGATGGCCCTGGATGGGAGGCAGAGTTAAGTGACTTGCCCAAGGTCACACAACTAGTTAGTATCTGAAGCTGTACTCCTGACTCCAAAACCATTGCTCTATCCACTGCACCACCTAGGCTGGAAAAGCCTTATTGAAGAAGATAGAATTTTTAGTGAAAGAAGTCAAGGAGGTGGTAGCAATGGTAGAGGAGAGAAGAAGGCATATACAAGAGTTTTCAAAAAGGTTGAATCAGCAGGACTTGTTTACAGATTAGATTTGTACTGTGAAATAATAAGTAAGAGACACAGATGACACCCAGATTCTAGGCCTTAGATGACTGGAAAGATGGTAGTGCCCTTGAAGTAATAGGAAAATTAGAAAGTGGAAAAGATTTTGGTGAAACATCAATGAAAGAGGCATTCAGTTCAAGATGTCCAGGATGGAAGATGCGATATGAAATTAGAGGTTAGGAGAGAGAGAGGTTAGGGATGGATAAGGAGATCTTAAGAAAAATTATCACAGAGGTGATAACTGAATCCATGGGATATGATGAGAACATCACATGAAAGCTATAAAGAGAGAAAAGAGGACATAAATGTTGACATTACTATGGGACTCACTCAAAGTTGGTGAGTTTGATTTAGATAAATATTAAAGAGAAGGGATCTAATAAGGAATTGGTTTTTTTGTCCTTCATTACCAAAGAAGCCAAAGTGACATTACTATGTTATGTCCAACTGTGGATGATCAGATGAATGTGAGCCCAGAATGCTCTGCCACAGGTCAGTCACAAATACTCCATGTATATTCCTGGGACATTCAGTCTTAACTTATGTATTTCATATTTTCTTTGGTGCTTCAATCCTGCCTTGCTCATAGAAAGTATCACCCTCTCTGATGAGAGTACATCATGCTGGGTGATCCTGTGCTAGTGACTCCCATGTTGCACACTCAATTCTAAATTTCTTAAGAGAAGCCTTCACGCTGTCCCTGTATCACTTCTTCTGACCCCTTTGTGAGCACTTGTCTTGTATGAGTTCTCCATAAAATAGGGTTTTTTTTTGTCAAGCATACATCTGATATTCTGAAAATGTGGTCAGTCCATCATAGTTGAAGCAATGTTTGAATGCTTGATATTTTTCTTGAAAAAGGATCTGAGTGCCTGACTGTTCCTGATGGGTGATCTTCAGAATCTTCCTAAAACAATTTAAATGGAAGTGATTCAGTTTCCTGACATGGTGCTGAAAGATTGTCCATGTTTCACAGGTATATAGCAGTGAGGGCATCACAATGGCTCTGGAGACATTCAGTTTGGCAGTCAGTCTAATAACTCTTCTCTTCCACACTTTCTTTTGGAGTCTCCCAAATACTGAGCTAGTTCTGGCAATGTGAGTATCAACCTCATTCTCCATGTGTAACTCCCTGGAAAATACACTGTCAAGGCAAGTGAACTTTTTCACAGTGTTCAAAACTTCTCCATTTGCTATAATCAATGGTTCCACATAAAGAAGGGAATAGTTTCATAATAGCCTATAGAGAGATCTGCAAGGAAAACATTTTGTTCACCATTTTCAAAGGTCATATCCATCTCCCTCATTGTATACACAGGCTAATTATTTGAACTTATTTAACATTTATCCCTATGAAATTTCATCCTATCAGTCTTTTCAAAATCTTTTTTAAAATCCTTAACACTATGTGTATATGTATATCCTTTTCAATCCAGACGACTCAATGTATTTGTGTATATTTACACACACACACACACACAAACACCCCTGTTCCTTAACTTTATGCCATCAATTATTTTGATAAACATATCAAATATTAAAATATTCCAGGCCAAACATAGATCCTTTAAGGAGCTTCATTAGAAAACACATTTACAAACTATTATTAAACAATTAAGGATCACTTTGGTAGTACAATGACAATTGAAATATATTATTCAACAAAAACATAATAATGTTATCATCTAAGAAACATCTCTCCATCTTCTCTAGAAGAATACCATGACAAGCTTTATCAAATGTTTGACTTAACTCTACATGGTCTGAGCTCTCATCAAAGTAGTCTAAAGAGACTCATTCAAAGGTCAAAGTAATGACTTAAAAGAGTAAAGGATGAAGTAAATTAACTCTAAGAAAATATCAAAGACCTTCAGTAGGACTTGGCAACTGAAGAACTTTCTACTGATCCCTCTACATGTGGGGTAAACTTCTTGAAGTTGGAAGAGTATATGAGCATAAAATATAACTGCTGTTATGAAGGAAAAAATGAATTTTTGGACAACTAATATAAAGACTACATCAAGGTAAACTACAAAAAGGATATTTTTATTAATGAGAATCACTTTTTCATTCAAGCATTTACATGAAAAGCTCAGAAGAACCTCAAAGAACTAGACATCTTCATAAGATCGTAAAATATTGAATAAGAAGAATGTCTGGGGACTAGTTTTTAACAATTCAGGGGACTTGAAAATGATTAACTTTCATGAATGCAGATACACTCCAAAGATGAATTGTTCCAAAATTAAAGAACTTTCCAAGTACAAAAGGAAGGCCATAGAAAGATCTTGTACATAACATACATCATTAAAGAAATGTATCAAATTAGGGATGAACTTGCATCACTGGCTTGGAAAAATTGGACTTTTATTCAATGATATGCTTAAAATATCAAATGTGATATGTGGTTTCATGATGAATAAACAAAGAATATAGATTAACCTACTGGAAACTCAATGCCAAATTGCACAAAGTAAGCCAATGCAGCAAATGAAGAGATATTATATTCTAAAAGCTGCTTTCTTAACATGTGAAAAGTTTTCAGTTTTACAGTAGAAGCCAATAAAATTGCTTTTTATTATTTTGTCTTTTCCAATTTGTATAACATAAGGGTATATATGAACTTGACTTAGTTGTCTAGGGAAAAAAGAGTGCTTGGTTTCTATATAGATATATTACTTTCAGAGATATGTTATCTTCTTATCTATATTTTAAGTTTATTTAATAGAGAAAAGCTCTTTTCATATCCCACTCCAGTGTCTGGTACAGTCTTCTGAAGGTGGTTGAACCATAAGAGATTCTGATTGTCAAAGCTTTATCAAGTATAGAAGGAAAAGGGTTTTGTTTCATGGCACTGATATTCTCATAGACACATGTCTTTCCTAAGAAAATTCAGTTCCTTTCTCAGAGTTCAGACTTTACCTCCTCAACAACTGCCATGTCCATAACTCACCACACAATTCCAATCACGTATTACCTATGCATTAAAAAGTTAAATTTTTGTAATTGGGAAAAATAAATAAATAAGAGGGGAGAAAAAGGTTGGATTTTTAAAAAAGTACAATTCTATTATCAAATGGGGCTAAGTGGCTTGCCCAAGATGACATAGCTAGGTAGTCTGAGGCTGGATTTGAACTCAGGTGCTTCTGACTCTAGGGCCGGTGCTCTATCCACTGTACCGCCTAGCCGCCCCTATCACTATCATTTTGAAAAGGGGAGAGCATTTCTTTACAGATAATATAAAATGCTAGCTATTATTATTTCAAAATGTGGGAAATCATCCAGTTAGTTTTTCTTCAAGAATTAACAGTACTGGGGCAGCTAGGCAGTGCGGTGGATAGAGTACCAGCCCTGGAGTCAGGAGTACCTGGTTTCAAATCCTGCTTCAGACACTTAATAATTACCTAGCTGTGTGGCCTTGGGCAAGCCACTTAACCCCATTTGCCTTGCAAAAAACAAACAAACAAACAAACAACCTAATAATAAAAAAGAATTAACAGTGCTTTCTTATGATGGAAAATGTAATTATTTCCAAGTAACAAGTATTTAGTGTTATACTAAAAGAGGCACCTTACATATCTTTGTGTACTAAATGGGTTCACCACTGCCCAGAATTACAAAGATCTATAGATTACAGGTCATTCATTTACTGCCCATTTTGTAATTCATTTGTTCATTGACTCCAATGAGAATCCAAATTAATGACATAGTGATGTTTTTGAATGAGTAGGACTATCCATTCTACAGCCCCCTTAATAACTCAGCTAACAGAGAAGCAGGATTTTCTTTGCATGCACTCAGTGCCTTATAACTTTTGAAAGCCAAGCCTTTAATAATCAAATATGGATGAGCCTTTTAATTTAAATATTCTGGAAATGTTTTATAATAAAAATCAAACCTTTCTATATGTCTGTGACCTAGTGTGGCTCCTCAAAAAGGCAGGATTCATATGTGTATATATATATATATATATATATATATATATATATATATATATATATATATATATATAAATATTTATAAAACTGTCAATTATTTATAGTTTTCTTGTTTCTGGGTTACCTGGGAAGAAGGAGATTTCCCCTAAAGAGAATAAAGGTGCAGTGGAGGCAGGAAACAAGATGTCTATTGCTTCTCAAATGGCTCTAGTTAAACCTATCCCATGAGAGCAGTCTTTAAGGAACAGAATAGAGCTTGAAATTCAAAGTTAAAAATTAGATAAGTAGCATACTGACTAATCAATATAAAATCTATTAAATATCTCTCCTAAAATTTACAATAAATTTTCCTTAGGTGGAAAAAGATGTATTTATTTTTTAAAATTTTCTATATATAATTTTCTTATTTTAATAATTAATAAAAAGCAATAATTTAATAATTAATAGTAATTAATGATGAGAATATTATGGTTCAATGGAACTCCTAAACCTGAGGGCAAGCTCTAGATCTAGAACTTTTCAGCCAGATGAATGACACTGGGTAATTTATTTTTTGAAACTTACTATTCTCAACAGTAAAAGAAACGTAACAATATATACATTATCTACATTATCTACCTCATTAAGTTACTTTGAGGATTAAATAGCATGAAAAAATATTAAAACTGTAAAGTACTATTTAAAATAGTATTTGTAATACACAACATAGTGCCTGGCACACAGTAGACAATTTAATAAATGTTTATTTCCTTTCCCTTCCTATATCAATATTTCAATATTTCAATAGATCTAACTTCTGTGCAATGATATAACTATTTGCTCCATTGGTGCAAGACACAACCCATGTTTTCTTATCATGTGTGATCCTTATTGTATCTAAGCACAGAAATTTCAAAGAGTAGGCGCCTAAATTTCTAGAAACCTTCCTTAAAAATGTCATTGTTTTCCATTTTTATGCCTAGTAATGCAAAATACAATCTTCCTATAAGCTATCCCTTCATTCCCACCGCATACCAAATCACTTCCTTTTTGATCATGTGTGTTTTTTTATATGAAATCCTTTATAACTTTATCAGAGCTCACTTTGGAAAAGACTTCCTCCTTAAATCTGCCATTCATCTCTCCATGGTCCTTTTGGTTACAGTTCTGATTCTCAGAGTTCATACTATTTCAGGATTTCCAACCACACAGAATTCCTGGGAGTCTTATTAAAAAAGAGAGACATATTCAAAAGATGGGACTGTGTGTGTGTGTGTGTGTGTGTGTGTGTGTGTGTGTTGAAGAGTGAGTTGAGATTGTTTGAAGCACTGTAAAAATTCCTAGAAGTCGGAGAGCCCATTTCTTCCTCCAGTTTGATATAGGTTCCACTCACTGTCCATCTGTTACGGCTGTCCCTAATCCCAGTGCTCATATGCCCATTCAACAAATTGTTCATACTACTCTATGTTATAGTCCGTTTTACAGTTATTATTTTTCCGTTTTTTCCTTTAAGAATTGGTGAAACTGATTTATTCTGCGCATTCATGATCCTCATGAAGGAACCCTAAGAGTATTTTGAGCACTTGAAACAAGAAGCAAAAATATCATAAAAAAACCCCAATAACATTTAAAGACCCTCTACTCATAATTCTTCTTCCTTTAGGACCTTGGACTAGATAGCTTTGATAATAATCAGACTATAACCTTTTACCCTAGCTAACATTAATGATCAGAAAATTATTGAACAAAATTATCTTTGTTTTCATTTATCAAGGAATCTTATGGTTTTTCTATATGAATGGGAAATTCATTGTAGAGGAGACCCTTTAAGACTATGTTTTGTTCACCTTAAGACTAATAGAGTTGTGATGGGTTTTTTGGAGGGATTTGAGGGGTCCAATCTATAATACAACAGACTTTCTTTTTATTTGACTCTTTTAGGTTACTGATAATAAGTGATGCTCATATATATTTTAAAGTTTGTGAGATGTAAGCATACATTCTCCCATTTTAACCTCACAATAGCATTATTAGGTAGAAAATATAAGTAGTATTCTCATACACCCCACTGGAAACTGCGGTATAAACTAGGTAAGTGACTTACCCATTGAATGATTTAGCTAATAGATATTAAATAAAGTTAGAGAGTGGACCTGTGATTTCAATACTCTAGGAAATACACAAGTAAGAAATAAGCGTCAGAGGTTAAATTCTGGTTTATATCTCTTTGAACCCCAGTCCTCTACCCAAGATGCCACATTTCTTTTCATCATATGACTGTCTAGATGTAACATGTTAGAGTGAATCATTTGTGAAAGCCTTTCTGATTTTATATCCTATTTTCATCAAGGGTAACCAATAATTCTCATATTTTATTAAAAGTTTTTAAAATATATAGAGAAGAGAAACTATACAATGTGGGTTATTATTTTAAATATTCTTACTTTGTGAAAAAAATTCATCCCAAAATGGAAAAAATTCCATCAGTTGTTCAAATTGGAAAAACAATGGCCTTTTTTTTACTTTTGTAAGCATTTGGTAAACCTTTTACTTTTTTATTTTAAAGTATATGTCCAGCTAGCATCATACAGTTAAAATCATTTACAAAATTTAAAGAAAAGCAGATTAATGGAAACTGGGTTTTTGAGTTTGTTTAAAAGACTATATTGATGAAACATAACTAGAATATGAATTGAAAGCAGAAAATTAGCTTTAAAAAATTTTATATCCTAAATGATGATCATGATGCTTGGTTATAGATAGGCACTTACTACATGTTTCTTGCTAAACCAAAAGAAGGAAGTCATTGCAAACTAGAATCTACATGGAGACCTTTCAAAAGGAATAATTTGTGATCCATTAACCAAGATTTCCTAAAATTTCATTTCCTTTGGAAATGTCTACTTTTTAAGAGTCACAAATTAAAGCCTAAACCTGAAATCTTTACCTGCTGTACATCTCCAATGTTAAAACATTCATGGTTTTCTTGGGTGTCTAAGCTATTTTCACAGCAAAGGACTGTAAGGAAATAAAAGGTTGTGACTTTGCTGAGGACCTTTAAATCTCATAGAAGAAATTCTTCTTCTCTGTCCATATTTGATACACTATGTGCTTCTTTTGAAGGTACTATTCTTGCTTATGCTCAGAGCAATATTTCTCCCAGAAAAAATTATTTTAGAAAAACAGCAAATCAGTTGAAGACATCTTCTTGACAGATGTTGGGGATTCTTTTATTCTTAAAATGAAATCACTCCATAAAAGAAATGAAAGTTAAAAAAAAAATCAAGGCAGGTTTGTTCACTTTAATCTCTAATGGCCATTTGGGGTTTTTCTTAATCTAATAACAGCATTCAAAACATATAACCTGACAAAAGAGATGGTGGCCCTCACAGCAGTGGGTGAATGGGAGGGGAAGAGAAAATAATTACAAATTACCACCTAAATAGCATAATAAAACAAATGTGGACTTGACTTTTTAGCTTATAAAAAAAATGTATTGCCCTTTGGGTTGAAAGAGTGACCTCATGAGGGTATATTTCCTTTGACACTCCTACTATGAATCTTGGCTACAGTTAGTACTGTATATATTATCTTTCTACTCACATTGAGAATGATTGGTTTCTCAGTCCAGTTAGAAATAAGACATGATTGCTACAACTATACAAACCTTCCCCTGATGAAGAAACTGAGAGATAGCTTAAGCCACACTATTGCTATGGAATAGAATATCAACTATGAAATACTGATATGGTCTGAAAGAACTCAGCAATATCCTAAGGAAAGGAATTTTACTTAAAAATATACTTTATTTTCAGATTTTATAGAGGAAGCAAAGTCTATGCTCAGTAAGAATATAGATAGTGCTTAATGTAAAACTGGGACGCATATAATCTTTATGGTTCTTCAATTCATTTTTGCCATTAATTTTCCATTGTAATACTAAACATACTTTTATTATAGGCAAAGAAAAATAATGTAGCCCTGTTATGGCTACTTAAAATACTACAGCTTTTTAAAATCTGCTATATTCTTAAGTGCCTGACTTATTCAACTGGAGCAGTCAATTCAAATCCTACTAAGCTCTATATAGGGACAAAATGAACAGATTAGAAATGATAAGGAGTTACATCAACTGGATTCTTCCACCTCAATTCAAAATCAAAATTAAATTAATTTCCTTGTTATCATAATATTGGAATTTCAGATAGGAAGAGCAGTATATGGTGAGAGAAGTGGCAGGAATAAGAAATTTACTGGTAAGGGGGCTGTATAAAGTTGAACTAGTAATGATTTTTATTAAAAGAGAGATCAGTGCTGGGATGTTATATGAGCAACATCTACCCCCCATGTAGGTTAGGCTACTCTCTCTTTACAAGCTATTGAAACTGAAAAATAAAATAAAAAAAAGATAGTGAAATTGTCCATAAGATTTAATTCATTCAGGTAATTAAGACTTGAACCACACTGTCTAACTTCCTTGTGATTTCACTACAAAAACCAGCATAGGAAAAGTTGGTGGTTCATCTCTCAAGTTTGTGAAGTCCTTCTGACTAGTGACACCAGGGTAAATTTGGAGGAAGGGAATCTGAACCTAATAGAGTCAGTGTTCTGTCCTTTCCATGTAATAGCTGAGTCAAGTTTCTTTTTGTTTATTATCAAATGACTTCTTAGTATTCATTTTCTCCTATTCAGAAGCCTAGACTACCAGACTATCTGGAGTGTGGTCTAGAACAAAGGGTAATAATAGTTTAGGAAAGCAGATAGAGACTTGAGAGGAAGATGAGGAAAGGAAATGGAAATTGGGTTTTCGTTACCAGTTATGGCAAACCATTGATGCTCTCATCACTTTTAAGTGTTGTATCAATTACTATGATTCAAATGGCAATTTCAAGTATTCTTCCTTAGTTTAAGAATATGGATTGTGCATAGTCTGATTTGGAAGAGACTTTTGAGTTTCGTTTAGACTAAATCCCTCATTTTACAGATGAGTGAACTGAGGCCCAATAGAGGATTATTTGGGGCTTCTAGGGATATGAATATGATAGTGTAACTAATCACTTTGTGTATTCTTTTAGCCAACCTCATTCATTTCTCTCACATTTTAATGGGCATTTTAAAAAGACAAAATGCAACAAGTGAACAAGATGTTTGGAATGTTGGAGTGCCTGAAAAAAAGATGATTAGAGGTACAAGAGACAAATTATCTATGGCACAAATTTGCCCATGACTAGTGCAATTTTTTGAGGGTAATTTAAAATATTGTCCTTCCAGGAACTAGGGAATGGACAAGTTAATTTTTCCATTTATGGCTTCCTGATATTTTACATCTTTCCTCTTTTAATATTCCAGGTCACTATGTATTCAATCACTAAAAAATGTGCCCCCCCCCATATCTTGTGGCCTCCCAATTAAGGCTATGACATCTTCCAATTGAGCTCTACTCTCTTGCGAGCTAGGGAGTTTGAATGTATGAAGTAAGCAGAATCAGGTACAAATTAAGGAAAGTAATCAGATGTTAACAGAACATTGCCAGTACTAGAGGCTGTCTAATCATACCTGGTTTACAGAAATTGTCTCCTCCTGTGTCATTATTCTTTGTCTTTGTTGTCTGATAATCAGCAGCAGTAATAGAACAACCCATACAAAGAGACTGTTACTCCATATTTCATTAGTCTTTCACCGCAAGCATAGACCCTAAATGGTAAGTTAATTATTTCTTTCCTGCTGTACTTCCCTAGGGTATATTATGTCATGGCTAACACTGATTCATTAAGATAGGCACATTATGGTTGTTGCCAACTACAGTGTCATTTAAAAAGAAAATTCTTTTTCCGTAAGCCAGATAAATAAGCTCTACTTTTCCCTCACCCTATGTGTTTTCTTCAGCATTCCCTGAAATAACCTTGCTTCTTAAAAGACAAATTTTCAAATATTGAAGCATATTCAAAAACTAAAGAGAAGAATAAAATGAATTTCTACCAAATGTAAGTTTGTATGGAGGTTTCTTGAGAAGCAGAATATGTGATGGAAAGTATCACCATCGGGGTGGCTAGGTGGTATAGTGGATAAAGCACCAGCCCTGGAGTCAGGAGTACCTGGGTTCAAATCCGACCTCAGACACTTAATAATTACCTAGTTGTGTGGCCTTGGGAAAGCCACTTAACCCCATTTGCCTTGCAAAAACCTAAAAAAACAAAGTACCACTATCATGGGTTGGAATCCTGGTTCAAATACTAAATGGATGTGTGACCATGGGCAAGTCACTCAGTTTCTGTTTCCTCGTCTTAAAAAATAGAGATGATAACATCTGTAGCATGGCAATGTACCATACATGTATTACATACTACAAACAAAATCCAGCAGAAGGAATAAAAGGAAATTCAATAAAAATTAAGCATAAAATGTGCAAAATACCTGGAACTAACTTGATTATGATCAAATATTTTATTATATAATCAAAAATGCAAGCATTCTTTATAGAATTAAAAAAAATACTTGAGATTTTCATCCCTCAATTTAGGGCTTTGTCAATATGATATAAATAATGAATGAATTTAAAGATTAAAGGTATATCAATCCAACTATGATAGATCAGTTATAAATACTGAAAAACAACAGTAAAAGTCATCTTTCCAAAAAGAAAAATCCAAGAATCTAAAAGAAAATGATGAAAGAATGGTAAGTGAATGGGAAGTTTGATCTGCCAAATTGCAAATTAAACTATAAAGCAGTAACCATCAACACTATATAAAAGTTGATCAATCAATTTATCAACATTTTTAGGTACCTAATATATGTTAGACAGAGTTTTGGGAATACAAGGACAAATGAATCATTTCCTAGATCAGGTAATACATTAGGTATTCAAAAAGCAATAAAACACAGGAGTCTAGAGTGTGATAAGCACAACTACACCAAGGACTGGAATAAGGCTTCTCAGGGCAATAAAATCATGTGGACACACTGGAAAGTAGTGTGGCAGAGATTAGGTTTAGAACAACTTCTTTCACCATATACAGCAATAACGTTTGTCCTTCAGTCTCGAAAAAGACCATAACATCAGGGAGGTAATGCCATGACAAGCATGTGAATTGAATTTGAGTGAGGGAAGCTGTGCTAGATCACCAGCCTCACTTTTTCCTCCAGAGCCATCTCCAGAGATATGAATCAGGACAACTGGAGATGGCTCTGGATTTGAGGCAATTACGGTTAAATGACTTGCCCAGGGTCACACAGCTAGTTAGTGTAAGTTGTCTGAGGCTAGCTTCGAACTCTGGTCCTGACTCCAAGACCAGTATTCTATAAGTTTCCCTTTAAGATGCGATGTTAAAGGGAGAAAAAATTACTTCATTAAAATATATTGAAGAATATTAGTATGGGATATTTTACAAAACTGTTCCTGAGTAAGAGTTATTAACTAAACAAAAGATAGAGGTTACCACATACAACTAATAAAATAGATCTGTTGATGTGGGAGTTTCCCCACAATATTTCAAATCATAATCCATCCCACGCCAACCTAACCTATTCATCATTTCCCTTAATTTTGACACAGACAATGTACTAGACCCTTCTTTACTTTCTTCTAATTCTGCAAGAGTACAAGTGATGTATTATTGCTGTCCACTTGTCTGCCATCTCTTTTCTCAGACACATAATCAGCCCATCTTCTCTGCCCATGATACAATTCCTTGATGAAGTCCTTTATGCTTTTCCATCTGCAAAGGTCCTCACTGATTATTTGCGACAGTCCATTGGCCTGAACCACATTTCTTCTCATTTTTTTTAGGTTGTTTTTTTTTTTGCAAGGTAATGGGGTTAAATGGCTTTCCCAAGGCCAGGCAGCTAAGTAATTATTAAGTGTCTGAGGCTGTATTTGAACTCAGCTATTCCTGACTCCAGGGCTGGTGCTCTATCCACTGTGCTACCTAGCCACCCTTCTCATTGTTTTAAATGTGATATGTTACCTTTAGCTCTTCATCATCACTCAACTTGCATTTAATAAGTTCCTAATGTGTATCAGACACTGTTCTAAACATTGGAAATAAAAAGAATGGGAAATAAACTATTCCTGCTTTCAAAGAACTCAATCCTAATAGTATGTTAAGATGGAAAAGGAGGGCCTTATTAACCAGTGAGCTTGAGGATCAATAAATGCCCTTTTCAATTTTTAAAAGCAAATCAGCCCAATACATTCAGCTCATTGTCCATGTATATTGTCTATTTCAGATAGACATAGTCTGAAATGTAAATTTGGCCAAACAAAATATGATGTCATTTGTGAACAGGACCTTGCCATCCAGGTATACTCTTTCCAATCTGGAGTTCAGTCTTCACCACAGTACTGAATATAAATCTTCGAGCTCTATACTTTGTCTGAAAAGTTCAGAATGGGGATACATATATAACATTTTGGTTTCTATCCATCCTCTAGCTATAAAAGAACTTCCTGGAAGATTTACAATCTCTCAAAGGAATTTGGTCTAACCATTCACATGGGACATAGAAACTGGATGAAGAATTTCTAATGACTAATTATGTATATGTATTTGAATGTCACACACAAACCACTAGAATTATAATCCCATGCAACATGAAAATACTATTAAAAAGTGAATTATGTCTCTCTCCTCTTAATTATTTGCAATACTATTCAACAAGTATTTCTATAAAACTCTTTATACTGTGATGGCTCATTTTACTAGTACATTGCAGAGGTCCTCCAAATATCACAAATATCCATGGCTCCATTTTTAGAAAGAATTTTCAATAACCATTTGATAGTTGATACCAGAAATTTAGAATAAATCAAATAGCCCACTATATCTAAACAATAAAATTCCAAGAAAAAACTGAAAATATTATGCCGTTTTTGCAACAACAATTCTCAAAGAATAAAACAGTTAATAAAAAATTTATTGTAAATTCTCTGTTTTGGCACAAAAAGGCTAATTATTCAAAAAAGACCCTGATAATGATATTACTTTTCATGAAACTTATCATTTTAAAGTTAATTTTTGTTGCATCTTATTTTAAAATTTAAATTGTTACTTTTAAAATTTTGTCTGTTTTATTGGCAGTATAAATTAACCAAGGCATAGAATTTTAAAACCATCTTCACATTTCATAATGCCTTTTTTGAACTTCAGATACAAGTATTTTCTTGAAATTAAAACAATCACTTTCTATTAAATATACAAAGGCATCAAATTATAATTTAAGAAAATAAAATCAAGAACTTTTGTTTCAATTATTGTTACAAGTTTGGTAACAATATTTTTATACTACCACATATTTTAAGCTAGTTTATATATCAGAAGACAAAGTCCTATGGAATAGAATTAGCTTGCAACTCATTTTGATAGTAACTGTTAATTTGCCCCTTATGTGGTATAATTTTAAAATTTAAGTTTAAAATAGTTATAATCATAACAAAATTATTATTTTATATATGAATACATGTTTATAAAACAAATTTGAAAAAATTATGGTTAATTTTTTCAATTATTATGAATTTAGGTAAAGGATCCAGAATTTTTCACTAGGCAAAGAAAGATTCTACAAGAAATTGTAAGACTCAAATACAGGACATCAAAAGCAAATAACTTATTAGAATCTAGAGATTTGTTACATATATCAATATTTGATTTTTTAAAGTGTTTTAGAGATAATAAAATCATTAATAAAATATATTGAAAGTATTTTGCCTTTATCTTTTCAATGTCCATATTTGCATATTTTCCAGAATATAACATATTGATAAACAGTGCATGCAGATGATTACAAATTTTTTAACTGATGGGAATACACTGTCAAATTGTTCAAAGTCCACTGGCCTAGACCTCTTGGCCTGTGTCCAGGGCCAGTCTGCTCTAAATCAAGATGCTAAAAACTTCAGATTATAACTACTGTTTCTAGCCCGTGCTCAAGCAACAGAGAGAAAAAGTATCTCTGTCACCACCATACTTATTCAGACTTTCAAAGATAATGAATTAGGTGTCTAGTTTAGGTAGAACATAAAAGAAAGATTAAATTACTTAACCATTCTTATCCTCAATTTAGTCACTGCTAAAACGTGGTTAATTTCAAATACCTCCCCAGGTATTTGCAAGAATTAAAAACAAATAATATGATGTTAACATATCACTAACCTTAAGATTAAAGCACTAACCAAATTCTAACGTTTGTTACTTTTTCCATTACTATGTTATTCCCATTATATACTGCATCCTATTCCAAAGAGACAAGTGAATAGGAACACAAGAAAGAAGAATGATATGGAAAATGACTGGCCAACGCTGCAGTTATCTGCTTCATCTTTCCATTGGTGAGATCTCAGATGCCTTTGGTTACATAGATTCTTCTTCTCCACAAAACGGAGGACTTTTAAAATCCCTTCATTTATATTGTCCTGAGAAAATAGGTGGCTCTCAAGCTTAAACAATGCCCAGTACAGAGATGTGGAATGAAAGGGTGGCAGGTGAGGCAGAGCTGAGCCTCACCCTGTGTGCAAACGTGTTGAGCATGTCCTCAGAGGTGAGCCTCAGCTTTGCCCAACCTGCCACCCCCTCACCCCAAGTCCCTGTAGAATTTACTAGACAGGCTGAAAATCACACAGAGGCAGTAGGTCCAAGATCCTGTCCCCAGATAATAGTCCTTTTCCCGTGTCCAGCCTAAGTCCTTTTCACCCCATTTTGAGGGTTTTGAGACAATGAAGTTATTTTCTTCCTCCTATCACCCATTCCTCCAGTTCGTGGTGAGAAGAGGGAAAGTTTGAAGGGGGTGGTCAGGGAGGGATGAATTAAATTCAGACAACCCTTGGCTGATTGAAAAGGGAATGAGGAGACCTCCCAACTACAAAGCTGAACAGTTACATGCACTGCTCAGCAATCAACACCCCCTAACATATAAATCAGAACAACTAGTTCACTTAATTTAGGCATATTCAAGCTTTCCTATATTCAGGCATATTCAGAGTACCTAAAATTTCATATTATATTTTCATAGTGTTTGCTTTGTTGTGCAGATCATTCATAATTACTTTGTTTTATTCTTCATATTTCACATTTTTCTTACTATTTCTGTGCCTATGAGTGAAATTCTCCAAATAGGTGGAGAGTGCTGAAATGTGAAAGTAAGACTGCAACCCTTTCCACCAAGACTAAGGGCAGTACTTGATCCCATTTTCATTGATAGGTGATGGTTCTGTCTCAGGTAGTTGGTGTAATCTGCTAAATGAATCCATGCATCTAATGAAACCAATTTCCCATTGACTTGATTTTAAAATGGGACAAATAGTTAGAAGTAGTAGAAGTTGTTTGCAATAATAAATTAAAATTGTGGTAAGAATTGGTTAAAATAATAAAATAGAGGAAAGCATTGCTTCCTATATGAATAAATTGTAATCTATAGAATTAAAGAACAAGAGAAATAAATGTATATATTATATAAAATACTTATGAGGTATTTTATGACACTTATTATTTAAAAAGTACCAAGGTGATTCTTTGTTTAAATAATAGTATGAGGCATAAATTGAATATATATATATATATATATATATATATATATTTACATATTGTGACTCATCTAATAATAGTATTTCAATTTTTCTTGATTTTTGCCCCTTTCCCATTACTGTAGGGAAACGTAATTTTTCAATAAAGGCAGACAAAACTATCAGCCAATCGTTTTCATGTCTTGATTCAACCTAGCTGATGTTACCAATATGCATATTTCTTGTGAAAGAAATGTGTTGATATTTTTGATTACTTTCCTTCTCAATTTATCCACAACTTAAAGTCCAGAAAGAACTTGAAAGGAAGAGGCTTGTTTGTTTGTTTTTAATAAAAATACTTTTGTTAAATCCCACTAAGTATGGTAAAATGAGAATGTGAAAGGAAAAAGCATGTGAAATATTAAGAGAAATAAAGACACAGGTACAATAGCAGACAGAGATTAAAGGAGATGTGTTTGATGGAGAGCTAGATTCTGCTTACATTGCTGAATCATGGTAGTATGTATTTTGATGGAACTGATCCCCAGTAAATGGGAGGGTGTGGGAAGATGAGCCAATAATAACATGATAGAACCTAATAATCTTTCAGAATTTCTCAGTGTCCTTTGATTTTTTTTCTGTCATTTATGACTATTCCTATGTTTTGAATTATTGGTTTTTAGACAGCAACCTACATAAATATGTTTAAACTGATATTATGTAGGTATGAGTTTATGTGATTAATAAATTTCTTCTCTTTTAAATTCAACATGTTCAAAAGACTTGTGCTGATATATTCATGTGACTTTTGTAACTCAAAAATCATTATGAACCAATTAAATATGTTTCACATCTCTGTATATTAAAAATTTGAATGACTAAAAGCTGCTCTGATATTGCCTTTTGGACCAAGTAAGAATTGCCCATGGGCTCCACAATTCTAGAAGTAATGGGCACAGAGATTGGTCCTACTTTGTGCCTTTCAATTGTCCAGTTGACATTCCTGGAAAAATGTCATTGAACTTTTTTGGTTCACTGATTTAAAATGCTTTACTATCATACCCTGCTTTTTACTGTAATATTTGACATTTTCATTGTAACATGGTGTTACCATCCCTTGAAGGAAGAAGATTCTAACAGTGTCAGTTGTGAGCTGAAATGCATTGATGAAAAAATATCTTGGGCCAGAACAAACCAACCAAAAAACAATTTGCAGCCTGCCTTGAGTTGAAAAGACCATCTTTTGGTTGCTACTTGTAATTTTTTAAATTGTCATTCTGGAAATAGAGTTTTGTTTATTTTTTTTACCACAAAATGTTATTCTCACATGTTTGTGTTTTCAACATTACAGGCATCTAAAAAATAACCTTTTATAAACAACCAAGGAAAAGGTCACAATAAGCATGATGTTCTCCTACAAGATAAATTATTTCTAAATATGTTTATTTAAACAATAAAAAGGAAGTAATCACAACAGAAACATATGGCACATTTTAGTTTACATGGGGTTTTTAGACACCAATCCCATGAAGCACAGTATAAATAGTATTACCTTGATTTTTCAGGAAATGAGAGACTGATAAAGAAAGACAGAGCCAAAGACACAGAGCCAGAGAAAGACAGAGACAGAGAAGAGGATCAATGGCATCACAATGTTGAGGTCAAGGTACAGTGCGTTCAACTATGGCTAATCAGTTCAAAATGAGCTTGAAATGCTCTACCACATTTTGGGCACAAATAGATAATTTGAATATTTGAGATGGAGGTGACTAGAATTGTGCTAGAATTATTTTTTGTGTGTGCTATTGCAACGTGCACAACACCTTCTTTGATGCAAGCACATCATACTTAGTGGTCCTGTGCTAGACCCTCCCATGTTTCACAATTGATTCTAAAGTTCTTCCAAGAGACCCTGAGAGAGAAAGACAGAGTGAGACAGAGACAGAGATAGAGACAAAAAAACATCAGAGGCAGAGGCAGAGACAGAAAGAAGGAATAATTTGCTGATATTCAAAAAGTCCCCAATAATTCTTTCTTCAAAAAAAATTATTTATTTTTCCTACTACAAGCAAAGATACAAAGTATTCTCCCCCGATAGACAGCAAAAAAACCATAGGTTATACATGTACAGCTATGTTAAACATATTTCCATATTTGCAGTAATTCTTGTAATCATGACTAGAAAACAAATCTACTTACAAGAACAATAAGCTTCCTAAAAAAATCAAGATGCATATTTTTAATGAAAACAATAATCTAGTGTGATGGACAAATGGGTAGGATCTTGATCGTTGGAACTATTCAAGGACAGATTTCAAAATGTAAGAATGTTATTGAGGGAGTTTAAGGCAAGTTATTAATTGGACTGTAACCACTAAGATCTTTTCCAGGAAAACAAAACGCCTTGATCATGAACAATTATATTTTTATATAACAAAAAAAATAGAAAAGAAAGCAGAGTCTGACACTCAGGTGGTGATATAGTCATAGATGACAAAGTTAAAGACTGGAAAGAGAAAGCCGCTGCATTTGAAAATATTTTTGTTTAGGACATGAAGTTTCAGTGACTAATGAACAGAATGACTGACTTTTCACCTATTCCTTTCCCTCTAATAACTGTTTTGTTGTCACTTAATCTCAGAGGCAAATTGTGTACAACAGGCTCTCATTGTAGGAGTTGATTGGTGCCAAAAGCAATTAGCAGTGCATTTGTCAAAAGCCTTGTCTCAATTCAGGTGCTAGACTCTGGGAGTGGCTCTGGCCTCCTCTCACTTTGTTAAAAAAAAAAAAAAAGACTGATAATGCTAGGTGATAAATTCATCACTTACAAATACTACTAATAAATTCTAAGATAAAAATAATTTTATGGTTTCTTAGTGGTAAATTAAGTAGTATTATCTCATGATTCTCATATTTTCTCTTCATTAAAATAACACAAATTTACATATTTGCATAGTGCTTCAGAGTTTGTGATGCATTTTCTTCACAACAACCCTAGATAATATCTATCTAATATTGCTCCAAGAGTCAGAAGGACCTGAGTTCAAATGTAGCCTCAGACACTTACTAGCTCTGTGACCCTAGGCAAGTCACTTAGACCTGTTTGCCTCAGTTTTTCATCTGTTAAATGAACTGGAGAAGGAAATGGGAAACTACTCCAAATGGGGTCAGAAAGAGTCAGGCAGAACTGAACAACAGAGATTGTTAATATTTATGTATGTGCATGTGTATCATGTACTCTTTTGGTGAATTGATAAAACTTAAAAACACCTCAGAAGATGAATAAAATAAATTGTATAGGGTTACAAGAGTTATTCAATTATATTGAAATAAGTTAGCAAAATATTAATAAAAATAAATTAATGAGCCTCAGGTTAAGTTAAAAATTCTAAATATGAAAGTGGGATTTGGCGTGGAGAGGAAGAAAATGAGTTACATGGGAGATTCTTTGAGTAAGGAGGAAAAAAGATCCTTAAGATTTCTTTCAGCTTTAAAAATTCAATAGTTTTAGTGGCAAGCTACCTAAAGAATTTCTAGACAAAATAATCCCTCCATCCCTTGAAGGTCATGGCTATTAAGAAGACATGAAGAGAATTGCTCGCAGAAAGAACACAGGCAAATTTTGCATATGCAGAAATAGATAAAGGGCTCCCCTGTGGATTTATACTGGTCTGGTTCTCCAAGAATATCTAATTAGAAATGCAAAAAATTTAAGCTGAGAAGAATCCCTCTTAACATTCTTTTTCAAACACATATATGTACAAGTTTTGAAGTAATTATGAAATGATTTGACTCCTAGAATGTGATAGTCATACTGGACCTTGGATATGTTATAATCCAGCCTTTTCATTTTACAGATAAGGAAATTGAGGCTTATAGAGGTTAAAATGTAAGTCTTACAATTTGTTTTGTATACCTGGTTTTGGTAAGATCCCTAACATTCCATTACTAATTCTTTTCTTTTTGCATCCTTAATACCCATAGATTTTTTTTAAGTCATGGATTAAAAAAATGTGCAGCACAAAAGTATCTGTTTGGAAATCTATCAAGCCTTCATATTCTGATAAAGGAGAATTACTGTTGCATATGATTAGGACCCCAAATTATACTGACACTTGTAAGTGAATTAAGGTGACCATTTCTACTAATCCATTTGACCTCCCTGAATGATACTATATTGTTAAATTGAAATCCCCAAATGGTAATAACATTAATCATGCAGACCATGTAGACCTCCAGAAGGTTCTAAAGAAATGATAAGAAAAGCATTTTGTACTTCTATTTCTGCTGACATAACCACTTTTTAAAATGTTTAATGACCAAACAAAGGCAAAAGTATGAAAGATTAGCAAATGTTGCTGATTACTTATCTTAACCAAATGCTGCTTCTAAGTTCTACCTTTCAGTGCCTCATGAAATGTGAATTTGAATTCCCAAATGCTTTGATAGTTAATAATAGATTCTAGAAGTCTCGATCATGTTGCAAATATTTCCAAGACATTCATAGAAACCATGTCATATGTTTTTAACTAAGAATTATGTTGGTTAATGACAAGCCTAATAGACTATAGAGAGGCTCATTGCCAACAAGTTGGTCACTCGACTATTTCAGACAAAGTGACTTGTTTATCCTAGATATTCTCTGATGGGTGTAGGTGAATTAGGGCTCAGAAAGATCTTGGTGTGATGGGTAAAGGGGTTTGTCTTTTGAGTTAGAGCTAAGTCTGAAAACTACCTCTATTACCTAATTGGACAAGCCAGTTGACCTGTTTGCACCTAAGGTAATGCTCTGAAACTTGAAATTTTAGACAAGTTTCTATGGAAATAATACTGGGTTCTGAGACAGAGGACATCTAGCTAGTACAAATGTCAGTTCAACTACTCACTATATGTGATTTGGGTAAAATCAGTAAATCCTTCAGGATCTCAGTTTTTTGACATCTGTAAAATGAGAGGATTGGTTAGCCTAAAGCTCTAGGATCACTTTCAAATCTAAATCTAAGTGTCTAGGGATTCATATCTAGGAAGAAAGTTTACACATAGGGAAGTCTCTATACTGATAAGGAAAAGAAGAAAGAAGTAGGAGAGAGAGAGAGAGAGAGAGAGAGAGAGAGAGAGAGAGAGAGAGAGAGAGAGAAGAAAGGAAGGAAAGAAGGAAGGAGGAAAGAAAGAAGAGGAATCAGGCCTATTTTAGTGATCTTGGGAAGTCTCATGTTCTTGTTAAGGAAACTGAGGCAGAGGGAAGTTAAATGACTTGCACAGTGAAGTAGCTAGATATGACAAAGCTTTCTACTATTCTAGAAACTAATTCTTAACTCTATCTCCCTGAAGTAAAGCAAAATGTAAAAAAGTTAAATCATTTCTTTGCAATAAAAGCTTCAATAAATAAAAATTGGATAATTTGCAGCAGTGAATTCTAGGCAGCTAACAGAGAATTTAAGCATCTTTCTCCTGATTCCAGTTCCCACATCCCACCTGTATCCTTATTGTAGGTACAAATGATGTTAATCTCATGGATAGAATTCAGCACATGAAAACGTGTCTTCTCAAGCAAGAACAATTTAACCATTGACCTTCAGCTCTGACTGTGATGCACAAGTTCCATTTTGTTAGGCAGAAAACTATGTGAGCTCAAAAGCTCCTTTGCTAATGACAAAGCTGCACCAAATTGCACAGGAGGAAAACCTGGGCATACACAGATGAAAATTTCACCTCTTCAAGAAACCATGTGAAGAATATGGTTCAGTTTAAGGAAGGGTTAGAGATATTTCGCAGGTCGGCTGTCAAAGGAACAACATACTTAGCTGCCTTTATCATTGCCATATTATTTGATTAATTTCAATTATTGACTTCATATTTGGAGGAAATGATCTGTCTCACTATTCTTATTCCTGAGATGAAGAAATGATTTGATGTGGTAATAAGCAAATTATTGAGAATACAATATTTAATTGTATACAAAGACAGTATTCAAAAAAGACATGAGATCATCTAGTCTAATCTATGTTACTTTTTGTTTTTATTGTTTTTCAGTCATTTCAATCATATCTAACTCTTTCTGACTTTTTTTTGGCAGATACTGGAGGTTTAACATTTCCTTCTCCAGTCCATGTTATAGATAAGGAAACAGAGGCAAAATAGGATAGTGAGTTGGACAGAGACACACAGCTAGGCAGTGTCTAAGGTCACATTTGAACTAAGGTCTTCCTATCTCTAGTCCTGGTACTCTGTCCACTGTACCTGTTTATGATTTGGTGAGAGACTGAAAACTCTGAACACATGTTGAATCATGTGTGTTCTACATAACCAGTAAGACAGAGATAGGAAATTTTGGTTTGTTATTGTTTGTTCTGTGTTATTTAAGAGGATCACTGATATCCTGATATTGGAAAGGTGATATCTTAACTTGCAAAGGGGCTGGATTTAAATGAGGCAGGGTGGTGCAATCAGCCTGCTCTCTTCTGCTGGGTCAGTTCAGACCAGTGAAAAGACATAGCTTAGGAAGACTGGAAGTGACCATAGATGCAGTGGGAAACCTTGGCCTTTTTAAAATAAGTCTTTCTAGGTTTCAGTTTGTCTAAGGCAGCACCCATTCAATGATTTAATGACAAGTAAAAAATGAGGCAAAAGATGACCTAGTTAGCTACTTAAGATAAAATAAAATAAAATAAATGTGGGAGGGGGAGATCCTCAGAGTTCTTTCCCTCCCCTTCATTAAAATACAGATGAATAGATAGATGGATAGATAGATAGATAGATAGATATTTTTTCCAAAGAGATACATTGCTATTTCCTGCATTTGTGATCACAGTCATGTCAATTCCTCTCCCCATCTGTAAAACAAGGGTGTTCTAAGTGTTCTGCAAGAAACTTTTATGCTGCTATTAATGGTAGCATCCCATGAAACTTCAGTTTAAGAATGTGCCCAACTTGGTGACCAAAATGGTCATTTGTCTATTCTGTGTCCTCTCCTGAAAGGTCATGAGCTGATCCTTTCTTATTTATTATTTGCCTCAATGCTCCATGCCTACTCTTGCAAAAATTGGGGTGAATCCAAGGATGGTCATTTGAGAGTAGCTGAGCATCTCCAAAAAGTAAGGCATGAGACACAGGTCAGAAGGCAGAAGGTTTTAGTCAGGGGGTTCAAGGGCCAGGCAAAAGGATACAAAGAGGGGAAAGAACACACACTCAAGAGAAAAACATCCTTGGTCTAGCTGTTTCATGGATGGAGATGGTATCTTTTCAATAAGATCCTTAGTTCTTGAATGACAGAAAATTTTCTTCTTCCATCCCACCCCAGATCAATATGAAGAATGGTGGTAGATCTGTGGGAAGTAATCAAAACACTGAATTATTACTAATTCAGAGTTTCACTATTAGAAAGCTATATCACAAATAATTTAGGGACAAGATTTTCATAATTGGTTAAACTTTATTAACTAAGTAGAGAGTAGATTTACAATGAAGCATTCCTTAACTGTGTAATCAATATGTGACCCTCAAGTTATCAAAGAAAACAGAATTTTTTTTTTACTGATTGGAAGCATATCCCTTCCCTTATCTTATTAGAACTCCCAACATAGGTAAGAAATTCTGCTAAAAGGGTACAAGGTGCTCCTTCCCCAAATAGAAGTCAATGCTTCCAATTCAGTTCCCTAGGCTAGGAGATACCAAAGCCTTTTGGCTTCCTACCAAAGAAAATAAGCTATGGATTCATCAGTATTGCACACTGCCTTATACCACAGACTTTACTAAAAACAGAGATGATACATAACTCCTATTCCCACCCCCAATTTCCGGAAAAAACCCTGGATAAGTGAAACCAATGAGCTAACCCTGGGGAAAAACTCAAAGGAGGATGCATATACCCCTGGAGATCCCATTTTCCTGCAATCTAGACTATGTTTCTGAAATGATACCATCATTCTGATAAGATTTCTTTTTAGAGATCGAGAAAACATTGCTAAGACAAGAATGATATCCAGATAAAGTCAGAGATGAGGTGACAAGGGTTTCCCTTTCTCATTTGATTCTTCCCTTAGGCAGAGACGAGAACCATTTAGGATCATCCTTGAGAACTCCTTCATATTTCCCTGGTCAACTCTGAAATCTACAGGAGAACCTGTAGGAAGTTTTGGTAGAAGGGGATTTGGTTTGATTTTCTCCCTTCCCCACTTCTCCCAGATAGTATTTAAATCAAAATATGTTGTAATTATTTTGTTTCCCTCTATCTGTAAAAGAGTAACATAATCCCTAGCTTAATTCTACTCATGGAGATGAAAAAGTTGACTTCATGAGCTTTCCAAGGATGTAGGAGGACCTAGGGAAAGAAGTGAGAAGGAAGCAAAGGAAGAAGAAATTTCAGAGGCTCAGAAAGGGCAATAAACAGGATTAGAACTAAAATTTAGCAGTCTCCTTCAGAGATCACTCCCCCCAACGATTAGAAGTCACAGGTGATGCCAGAAGGAGATTCCAGAGGTCCATAGCTTCAGAAATTTCCCCACTCTCCCCTGAGCCGCCCTCCAACAAAATACTAGGAACCTGAAAGGAGGAAGCACTCAGGAAGAAACCCAGAGGAGGATGCATTTGGCTCCTATTACTGGTCCTGAGGCAGCTAGGTGGTACAGCTTTGAAGTCCGAAAGACCTGAGTTCAAAACCAGTTTTAGAGTCACTTAGTAGCAGAAATTCAAAGAGGATCAGAAATCACCCAAAACCACCCTATAGTGAGGAGTCAGAGAGGACTGATGAGGGAAGTAAAACTCCCCAAGAGGAAAGTGAACAATGTCTTTTCCTGAATTTTCTAGCCAAGACATTTCTATAGCTACAGATGGTAGAAATCTTTCTTCAGTACAAACATTAGGGAGCTGAAGTGATATCTGACATGATTTTCATTGAGAGAGCAGGGTCCCCTTGCCAAGACAATGAAGGCACACAGCTATCAAACTGCTAGGGTGGGAGTAGAGCTAAAATAGTAGAGAATAGCCTGGAATTTCCTTAAGCTCTTCTGAATTTCCCTTAGAAACTTTGATCAATCATCTAAGAAGATTCTGGAGTAGCAGAACCCACAAAAGAACAGAGTGGAGCCTTTTCCAGCAAGTCTGTCTTGGGTGGAGTGGAGGTATGCCCAGGTCAGGGAACTGAAACGTAGTGGAGGAGGGTAACAGGGCATGGCAGGGACTAGAGGTTCTTAGTTACAGGAGAGATGCTCAGTGGAGATACCTGGAGTCTGGGCTCATCAGATCAATGGCACTGCAGGTCAACTGGAAGAGCTCCAATACAGGTACCCATATCCCCCAATTCAGCCTGCATCACTAGATGGGACAACCAAACTAAGTGAACAAATTTCCTGCATTCTCATGTGTGACCAGACTTCTCCTCCAACACAAGAAGCTTGTGATAGTACCTAGTAATACAATTCAGCATGAGAGTCTCAGACAAAGCAAAAGAAAAATTAGATATCATTAAAGGGGGAAAAGAAAAAAACTGTTCTTCCTAAAAGGTACCATAGACAATAAAAATAATTTTAATTCTAAATTAATATGCACCAAGCAGTTTAGCATCCAAATTCGTAGAAGAAAAGTTAAATGAGTTACAGGAAGAAATAGAAAACTAAACTACACTGGTGGGGGACCTCAACCTCCCTCCCTCAGAATGAAATAATGACAAAATAAACAAGAAGGAAGTAAAGGAGGTGAATAGAATTTTTAAAAAGTTAGATATGATAAACCTCTGGAAAAAGCTAAATGAGATAGAAAGGAATATACCTTTTTATTAGTGATACATAGCACCTACTCAAAAATTGACCAGGCATTAAGGCATAAAAACCTCACAATTAAATGTAAAAAGGCAGGAAATATTAAATGCATCATTTTCAGATCATTATGTAATAAAAATCACATGTAATAAAGCACAGGTAAGAGCAGACTAAAAATAATAATATAGAAACTAAATAATATAAATCATCAGTATTTCTATATATTACCAACAAAATAGCAATAAGAGATAGAAAGAGAACTTTTATTTAAAGTAGCTACATATGGGGGCACTTAGGTGGCACAGTGGATAGAGCACTGGCTCTGGAGTCAGGAGGGCCTGAGTTCAAATACAGCCTCAGACACTTAATAATTACCTAGTTGTGTGGCCTTGGGCAAGCCACTTAACTCCATTGCCTTGAAAAAAAAATCTAAAAAATAAATAAAGTATCTGCATACAATATGAAATACTTGAAAGTCTACTTTCCAAGAAAAGCTCAGATGTTAAATGAAAACAACTGCAAATCATTTTTCACCAAAATAAAATCAGATCTAACTCGTTGGACAAATGTCATTTGTTCATTAATAGACCAAGCTAATAAAACAAATTGATAATTCAACTCTAGTTAAATTATTTATTCACTGCCATGCTAATCAAAATACCAAAAAAAAAATTACTTTTTGACCTAGGAAAAATAGCAACAAAAATCAAATGAAGGAACAAAACATCAAGAATATCAAGGGAATTGATATAAAATGGAAAGGAAAGTGGCCTAGTCATACCACATCTAAAATTATATCATAACATGGCAGTCATCAAAGCTCTTTGGACCTGGCTTAGAAATAAAGTGGTATATCAGTGGAATAGATTAGGTACAAAAGAAACAGTAATAAATGATTATAGTAATCTATTGTTGGATAAAGTCTAAGACTCCAGCTTCTGGGATAAGAATTTAATGTTTTAGCAAAAACTGCCAGGAAAACTGGAAATCAGTATGACAGAAGCTAGTCATAAACCAACATCTCATACCCTATTACAAGATAAGATCAAAATGTGTAGAGGACTTAAACATAAAGGGTGATACTATAAGCCAGTTAGAACAAGGAATAGATTTCCTGACAGATCTATGGAAAGGGGAGCAGTTTATAACCAAACAGGTGATAGAGAACATTATAAAGAATGAAATGAATAATTTTGATTACCTTAAATTAAAAAAGTTTTGCAGAAATAAAACCAATGTAACCAAGATTTTAAAAAATGCAGTATGGGGGAGGCTAGGTGGTGTAGTGGATAAAGCACCAGCCCTGGAGTCAGGAGTACCTGGGTTCAAATCCAGTCTCAGACATTTAATAATTACCTAGCTGTGTAGCCTTGGGTAAGCCACTTAACCCCATTTGCCTTGCAAAAACCTAAAAAAAAACTGCAGTATGTTGGGAAGCAATTTTTACACCTTAGTGTTTCTGATAAAGGACTCATTTTTAAAATATATAGATAACTGAGTCAAATTTATAACAATACAATTCATTCCCCAACTAATAAATGTTCAAAGGATATGAACAAGCAATTCTCAGATGACGAAATTGGGAATATCTATAAATATATGGAAAAATATTCTGAATATTGATTAGAGAAATGCAAATTAAAACAACTCTGAGGTTCCACTTCACAACTATCAGATTGGACAATATAGTGAAAAAGGAAAATGATCAATGTTGAAGAGTATATCAGAAAAATGGGACACTAATGCATTGTTGGTTTTGTGAACTGATCCAACATTTCCAGCAAACAATTTAGAACTACACCCAAAGAGCGATAAACCTGTCTGTGCATACTCTTTGGTCCAGTATCATCACTTCCTTCCAGGTTTGTATTCCAAAGTGGTCACAAGAAAGGATAACAAACCTACATATGCAATTATATTTATAATAGCTCCTTTTGTAGTGGCACAGAACTGGAAATTAAGGGGAAGTCCATCAATTGATGAATGGCTGAACAAATTATAGTATATAAATGTGATGGAGTGTTATTGTTCTAAAAGAAATAAGAAAGAGTTGGACAGAAAAACCTGGAAAAACTTCCCCAATCTGGTGCTGAGTGAAGTGAACAGAACCAGAACTACATTGTACTCATTAACAGCAACATTGTGTGATGATCAACTATGATGAACCAGCTCATCCCAGCAATACAATAATCAAAAATAATTCTAAAGTACTTATGATGGAAAACACAATCCCCTCCCCAACTGATAAATGGTCAAAGGATATGAATAGATGGTTTTCAAATGAAGAAATTTAAGCTAATATAATCAAATGAAAAAATACTCCAAATCATTATTGATTACAGAAATTCAAATTAAAACAATGAGGTAGTATTTCACACCTATCAGATTGGCTAAAATGAGAAAAGGGAAAATGATCAATGTTGGAGAGGTTGCAGGAGGATTGAGACATTAATGCATTGCTGGTGGAGTTGTGAACTGATCCAACTATTCTGGAGAGCAATATGGAACTATGCTCAAAAAGTAATAAAACTGTTCATACCCTTTGACCCAGCAATTCCAATTCTAGACCTATATACAGAAGAAATCAAGAGAAATAGAAAAAATCCCACATGCTCTAAAATATTAATAGCAGCTCTTTTTGTAGTGGCAAAGAATAAGAAATTGAGGGAATGCCTATCATTTGGGGAGTGAATAAACAACTTATGATAAATGATTATCATGTAATACTGTTGTTCTATAAGAAACCATAAATGGTCAGACTCTAGAGAAACTTGGAATGAATTATAGGATCTGATGCTGAGCAAAGGGAGTAGAACCAAGAGAACAATATACACATTAACCACATTGTGAGATGACCAAACCTGATAGATTCAACGGTTCTCAGCAGTTGAGAGAGCTAGGATAAACCTGTTAGCCTATATACAATAATATCCCCATTCACAGGAAGAAAAACAAAACAAACAAAAAAACTTCAGAATCTGATGAACACTACATTCGCTTTTTTAAAAATATCTTACATGCTTCTTTCCCTTAATCCTAATTCCTCATACCAAAAATGATTAATCTGTAAACATGTTTAACACAAATGTATGAACAAATATTCACTTGAGTGTTCACCACTGAGGGGAGGGGAGTGGAAGGACATTTTGTAACTTAAAAATATACACAGAAAAAAAACCACAATCCACATCAAGAGAAGGAATTATAGAGTGTGAATGCAGACGAAAGTTAACTATTTTCAATTTTTAAAATTCACTTTATGTTATGTGATTTTTTTCATCTCATTTGTACTTTTTTGTCCTTTTTATTCTGATTCTTCTTTCACAACATGATTAATATGGAAATATGCTTAACATGGTTATATTACATATATAACCTATATTAGACTACTCTCTGTCAGGAGGTAGGGAAGTTAGAGGGAGAAAATGTGAAACTCAATACTTTACAAAAATGATTACTGAAAATTCTTTTTTCTATGTAGCCGGAAAATAAATGAAAGGGAAAAATGTTAGGGTGGAGATGGTCTTCTCCTGTTATGTCCATTTTCCAGGGTCTACTCTCTTCAAATCACAGAGGCATAGTCCTGCTACTTTCAAAGTTTCCACTGAGAACTCCAATCTAAGATCACCTGCCCCCAGTTCTATATGGCATTTCCTAGATGTCCTCAGCATTTGGGGGACCACAGCGTTTATCTGACCTGGTATTAGGGTAGGGTCCCTAGGATTCCATAATAATGTTATCAAATTGATACTGGCACATCTTAGAAGACAACCCCAGTCCTGAGGTTAGCCTCTTTATATATCTAGTGAGTCCTTTTCATGACCAAAGCAATTTCTTCATGCTGTGGGTGGTGGAGGAATGAGCTACTCCATCCCAGCAGGGGAACTCTACTGAATCCTTTTGACTTTGAAGCTGTCCAGGAGGCTCCTCTTAAATCTCCTCCTTCTTTCCATTGTAAATTCAGTTCTGTCCCTTTGACAGTTTGCTGTAGATTGGTTGGCATCCAGGGATATTCTTATCTCACTTTGTGATAGAGAACAGAACCAGATGTTACTGCAATGTCTATTGGAAGCAAAATTATTCAGATGTGCCAGTTCCTTAGAGTCTTGAAATGGGAACACGTGGGTTATGTGTATATTTAAAATATTATTTTTGTAAGCCTAAACGTAATTTGAAATGATGTAGGTAATTTTTGTGTATTCTCACCTTTTTCATTTTTGGTGACTGGATCAGTTTGAAAAACAAACAGTCCAAATGGAGCTGGAGATGCATATATAGTCAATGCTTTTCAGTTGTCTATTTTCTCAATCTCATTCAAATCATCATTATACAATCTATCTTCTTCTTGAAATGTTCTTGGATTCTGTTAAAAAGGCCCATTCTATGCTTACTGTCTGCCATGTTCACGACCAGGTTTTGCTTGCCAAAGCACCCCATGTGCCCAATGCAATGAAGGTAGGTCTCATTGTCTGAATTTCCATCCTTGTCCACTGGGAGGTCAAATTTGACAATCACACATACCTGTTCAACATCAATACCTCCAGCACACACACTTGGTAATCACCATCACTTTCTCCTTGCCCTCTCTGAAGCATTCAATCACTGTAGCTCTCTACTCCAACCCTCATTTCACCACTCAGGAGGGCTTCTTGGTAGCCTTCTTTGGATAATTCAGTTGCCAATCCACCAGCTTATTGTATGAATTGTTTGTATACTGACAAGGACAAGACTTTACCATTAGTTCATTTGGGGGCATCTTTACAGCATCTCTAGGGAAACAGTTCCTTTGTGGGTGTGACAGAAGATCATGGATTGTGCAATGGTGATAGCCCCATAGAGATTACAAAGGGCCTGGAATTTTTCATCCTGATTGCACAGAAATAGTACTGTTTAATGGTATCTAAAGTTTGCTCTTCTCACTTTGGTTTGATATTTGAGTCTGGGACAACATTCTGAGCAAATTTCCACGTGGAAACTTCAAAGGTGGCAGAGAAAAACAGCATCTGACAGTCCTTTGGGAGCGTTCTCTGGATGCAAATACTCTGATCCTAGTGGCCTCGGGTCAGCTTCATCCAGAACAAAAATCTTGATCTTTTTGAGGTCAATAGATTTCAGCTTGGAGCACCAATCTAGAAAAGTGCCATGTAGATGCTACTAAAAATAAAATGATGACTCCGTTCCTTTTACCTTTATGCATAGCTAGTTTTTTAATCCCCCTCCCAACATTAGAGAGTTAATGAAAAACAAAAATAAAGGTGGATGACTAATATAAAAACTTATATCTTCAGAAATATAAGCTTAAGAACCAATGGGCACATCAGCTCTTTATTTTTAAGTTAAGTACAACAGGACATTTTCACATATGTAAAGTTGGTAGGTAAGAAGAAATATAAAGCAAAAAAATACTTTAGGATGAATTTTTACTTAACATCCCATTTCAAGCAATATTTTTCATATTCACTAAAAATATAAAAACTGAAGCAGTTAAATAATAAAAAGCCTGCTCTTTCATGAGCAGTTGTCAGCTGTACCATATTTAAGGATTTTTTTTAAAAAATTGATCTTGAAGGATAGATAGGATTTGATGACTAATAATTACAGTAGGTTCAATTTATGCGACTTTTCATCTTTAGGAAGAATTCTTCTATTTTTTTCTTCCAATCTAATACAGGCAACCAATGTTCAGACAATTCAAGTCTTTAAACATTTATACTGTCCTGTGTTAAAAGTATGGCAAAGTGCATGGTCTCTTATGCAGAATGATTTAAAGGTATCAAATAAAATTAAATAATGATTACAATGGAAACCAATTATACTGAAGCACAGTTATGAAAATCTTTTTTAAATTTTAAAGTACTCTAAGAACTTCTGTTAGATTTTTCTATGTGTAAGGAAGATGGGGAAGAAATATAGTAAAGGCAGGTCTATTCTAATAAACTTTCTAAGTTAACAAAGTCCAATCCAATAAAGAAAAATGTTTAATTAAGAGTTTATTTTTAAATAAACACCTCCCATCTTATTTATTGTGATTTTGAAAATTATTCAGCATTATAAAAGTTTGATGTCACCAAAGTTGCTGGGAAGTTAATGCATAAATCTGTTGCAGAAGGAGCTATGGCTGTCGGTACAAGAAGAGCCTTCATCATCTAAATAATAGCACATTATGTATACATGTATATACATGTATACATATATAATTATGTATACATATAATCATATATACGCATACAAATATAGTATGTATCTATCATTTTTGCTGTTGAGAAAGCAATAAATATCACTTCATTTGGGGGCACCAACTAACAGTTTTTGTAAATTGTCTGGGAACATGAGATAATTCCTATTTAACTGCACAGTAACCTCAATTTGTTAAATTCAAGTTTAAAGATTGCATATATTGTAGAATCTCTGTCAAAAGACAAAAAAGACATCTAACTTGCTCTTCAAGCTAGAGAGTTCTATAAAATATCAGCGTCAAAGTTTAATAACTCTCATATTTTATCATGCCTTGAAAGTGGCTCTGGGTTCTGTGCCACGATAATACAAACTCTGCAAGTTCTTTATAAGCTACAAAGGCTAAGATTACAATAACAATGATAGATATGAAAATAAAGCACTTATATGACTTCAAGTTTTTAAAAGTACTTATAAAAATTATCTCATCTTATCCTCAAAATCCTAAAAGATAGGCACTACTTCCATTTTACGTTTGAAGAGATCAAGGGAGAAAGAGATCAAATGACTAGCCCAGTTATTGTCTGAGGCTGAATTTGAACTTGGAGCTTCCTGATACAGGTCCAGAGATGACAACTCATAGTAACTCCTGGGTACTTTAAAACACTGATGGTCTTTGTTCCTGTTTTCTATGGATTAAGGTCAAAGGTCTACGTCAAAGAATTAATGACCAAAATAATTTCTTTAGTGTTAAGCAAGTAATTCATGAAACTAACTGCCAATTACTGTTAACTATATATTTCCATGAAAGAGGATCATTGGTTTTGAACTAGCAGAGAGATCTTATGGGTCAGGTTACACAAATAAGGAAACTGAGTTCTAGAAAAATAAGGGATTTGCCCAAGGTTTGCTAAACAGCAAAGCCAGGATGGCAATCCCAAATACAGTCTTCTTTTCTCTGTACCATACTGACTAATGGAAAATATGTTCCTCAAAGTTGTGCAACCTTGGAATTTATCAAGAAACTATCTTAATTTTGTTCTATGAAACTAAGGCTTTAAATAATCTCTTAACCTTATTTTGTTTCACAAACCTCATCTGCTGAAGGATTCTTTTATAGATTCTTTCTCAAAATAATGTTTTTAAAGTCAAAATGTAGTAAATAGGATTACAAAGGAAGTCAAATAAATTGAAATAGAATTATCTAGTTATCTCTTTATGCAAATATATGTAAAATTATTTTAATATAATATACTAAATATAAGTATAGTATACAAATTTACAGAGTATCTCTTAAGATCTCTATTTTAGGGGTGGCTAGGTGGTGTAGTGGATAAAGCACCAGCCCTGGAGTCAGGAGTACCTGGGTTCGAAATCCAGTCTCAGACACTTAATAATTACCTAGCTGTGTGCAAGCCACTTAACCCCATTTGCCTTGCAAACCCCCCCCAAAAAAAATCTCTACTTTAGAACACACTAAAGAACAAGTAGATATAATATTTGATACTATAAATAAAAATATTTTGGTCCTTAGGAAAAAAAGGAATCTTTTCTTCATTTATCAGCTATAAAGTTCATTTAAGGAACAGAAGGAAGAAAATCATTAGCAAAAGACATGGATATAATAACAACCAGTGGACAGAGCCCAGTGGATAATAACCAAAACTTCTGGAGAGTTTTCCAAATTTAAACTACAGTGCTGTCACACTCATTATTATTATTATTATTATTATTATTATTATTATTATTATTATATCATCATGATAATCCCTTAGGACATACCTGAAGCTGCCCAAATATCTACCAGAGCTTTGTCATGTTTCTCTGAATTGTTGACCCCCCCCAAAGATTAACATCCACTGTGATGTTAGGCCTGAATTCAGGAAGACCTGATCTCAAATTTTGTCTCAGACAGTTCATCACCATAAGACCCTAGACAAGTCACTTAACCTCTATCTGCCACAATTTCCCTGTCTGTGATGATAGTATCCACCTCTCAGGGTAGATGAAGATTAAATGAGATAAAATTTGCAAAGTGTTTAGCACAGGAATATAGAAGGTGATATGAAAATTTTAGCTATTATTGTTAGCACAGATTAGATACAGAAAGAGTATTCATATTCTGAATATCTGTACACATAAGAGTTTGATCCATTTTGCAGGGTCACAAACTCCATTGGTGTAATTCTCTGTTTACTTGATACTGCTTCATCATAGCATTCTTTGAAAGAAAGGTATTATTTCAAAATCAAATTCACTTGAACAAACAAGATGCAATAGATATGTTACATGATATGTCTGGAACATGTAGGAAAATTATTACCTGTCAAGTTGCTGATTACAAGTTTTCTATTTTTAAGCATACCTGGAATGCTATTGTATAACAGTGATTCAGTTACCACTCAATCTCAGCTTAGCCGTCTTCTTCCTTTACTTATATAAATTTTGCAGGAAAAGTTTCAGGAAGTTTGTATTATTTCTCTATTTACTTTGACTCTGCAAACCTTATATCTTATTATTTAAGAATGATGATGATAAGGATGACCCATTAAACTATGAACTCCATAAGTCAGATCTGTCTTTTGTCTTTCTTTGTATCTTTCATGCCTAACATATAATAAGTACTTAATAAATGTTTGTGGAACATCAAATGATGAATATAATAACAGAACAATCCATGGTACATTCCATATAAGATAATAGCATAATAGAAATGATTCAAATTCATTTCTATCTGAAATACATCTAAAAAAGATAAGAACTAAATGGGATAAGCAATGATGACAGAATAAAAGAAAACAGTTCAACCTAGCCCTTTCCCCACAACCACTACATCAACAATATAGGAAGAGTATCAAATAGAACTATGATCCATAAGCTCAAGGAAAAATCACCACAAATCATTTTTGCAGCCCAAGTAGGTACAGTGAGATAGAAAAGAGGTCTAATTATACTGTGGATGAGATCTATCCAGGACAATTCTAAATGAGGAACTGGACTAGATCAAAGATGTGATTATGCAGAAAAGTAGAAATAGGAACCATAAAATGGCTCTGTGGCTTAAATCTCAAACAAAGTTAGTATCTAGACTGAGTGTGGACTGAGAAGAGGACCTGCCGTTAGTGGTGACTGACTTGTCACTGTATCTGACCAGGAACAATTACAGCTCTAAGACTGTTCTGGAAAAAGAGTAAGAACAAAAGTGAGCAAGAAGCACAATGAGCTGGGTTCCTGGGATTCTCGAGTAGATTCTTTTATTCAGTTCCTAGCATGAAATCTGAAACTGAATAACAAGGATAGGGAACTCAGATTAAAGGATATTCCATCTTCCTGAACCTAAATAACCTTTTAAACAGCTAACAGAAGGTTAGCACCAGCAGTAGACTATTGACACTCTCTCTCTCTGAGGGCAAGTTTATAGTTGTATTACCGAGGTCCCAAAGAAGAGACAGAAGCTTGCATAGTTCAAAACAGAAGGGAAGAAACTAGACTTTATATCAGATTCCTGAGAGCTTACAGAAAGTTTGTAGGCTGCATATTGAGCTTAATAGCTGGAAAAAGTTGCAGGAACAAGACCCAGATAATACATATCAGGACAAAAAAAAAGAAGAAAAAAGCAAACATTCTCTCCAGAAGAGTGCAAACCATGGTTCTGAAATAAAACTCAGTCAGAATATAGAAAAACAAACATACTACCACTATAATGAACTAAAATTATAACAAAGATTCCCAAAATAGAAATGTAGGAGAGATTGATTTTAAGATATTTACATCCAACTGATGCTGAGTGAGATGAGCAGAACCAAAAATAAACATTGTATACCCTAACAGCAACATGGGGGTGATGATCAACCTTGGTGGACTTGATTGTTCCATCAGTGCAACAACCAGGGACAATTTTGGGCTATCTGCAATGGAGAATGTATCCAAAGAAAGAATTATGCACTTTAAACAAAGACTAAAGACTATTACCTTCAAATTAGAATACAAAAGTTATCTTATTGTGTAATTTTACTATCCAATACTTTATTTGTCTTCCTTAAGGATATGATTTCTCTGTCATCACATTCAACAGAGATCAATGTATAACATGGAACCAATGTAAAGACCAACAGAATGCCTTCTGTGGAAGGGGGGGAGGGAAGCAAGAATGGGGGAGGACATTTGTAAAACAAAATAAATAAAATCTTTCTAAAATAAAAATATTTACATCTGAGCCTTAAAGAAAATACGACTTAAGCACCCATTGAACTAGAATTCTTGGAAAAAATAAAGCAAAAGATAAAAGATTAGCTTCTAAACACAGTGAGAGTACTAGAAAAAATAATCAGACAAAAAATAATGGTTTAGAGGAAAGACTTGGAAGTACAAATAGCTAATTAAAGTAAGTACCCAAGAATCAGACTTCTTTAAACTTAGAATGACGCAAACAGACATTAATGACTCAATGTAATAAGAAATAGTAAAGTCAAAAGACTGAAAAAATAGAATATGTAAGGCATTTCCTATCAAAAACAATTGTCCTCAAAAACATATGGAGAGAAGATAATTTAAGAATTATTGGATGGTTTGAAAGCCTTACCCTTCTATCCTTGTCTACTTCCCAAAAGGAGCCCAAACATCTTATTTCAATAAAGTATGAAAGAAATCTATGCAAATCTATTAGAACCAGAGAACAAAGTAAAAATAGAAAGCATCCACTAGATTCCTTCAGAAATAAATCTATATCTACAGAGATTCTGGGACAAGAAAAAAGTACAAATACCAAAAAAAGAGGGTCCAAGTACCAATAAGTGACCGAATTTCATAGTCACTGCTGTAACGGAGTAGAGAACTAAGAATATGATATTTCAAAGACAAACAACATAAGTTTACAACCCAGAAAAGCTTACTCTTCAGAAATGGATAGTAATTTTAAAGGGAGGAAATGGACTTTAAATAGAGAACTTCTAAGGATTCCTATTGAAAATACCAGAACTGAGCATTTTAAAAAAGTAAATATGAGCGAGGTATTGAAAAGCATTTTTTTTCAATAGAGATAATAAAAGATCCTTTAAGAATTCTATTTTTGAAAGTTGGAACCTAGGGAACACTGGGGCAACAGGCCGTACTGGGTTGAACTACCCTAAAACAGAAACAAACTGTCACTTAGGCAACTCTATAGGCAAGCAGAATGCCAGGGCTACCCTGAAGGATGGAACAAACTGCTACATAGGCTATACCATAGGCAAGGGATAAACCAGGTACCAGATCTCAGCCCCAGCACAAAAAAGCTTGCAACTTTACTCCCTTTGTCCCAGGAGTAGAAGGACAATAAAAGCACCATCTCAGAGTGACAAAAGGTCTACATGTGAAGCCTCAAATGAGTTTATGAATTGGCATCAAATCCAAAAAGACCTCTTGGAAGAGCTTAAAAGGAATTTTAAAAAAGAAAGAAGAAAGGAAGAATATAAATGGAGAAGAGAAATGAGATCCAGGCAGAAGAATTATCAAAAATTTCCTGTAGAAATCAGCTCTTAAATGAAAAATTGACCAATTGGAAAAGGAAAACTTAAAAAGTAAAATTAATCAACTAGAAAAAAATAACTGAAAAAATAAAACTCTAAAAATTAGAATTGGACAAAGGGAAATTAACTTCCCTCCATGCATGAGAGATCAAGATTCCATCAAACAAAACTAAAAGAATTAAAAAATAGAAGACAATTTGAAGTACCTCTTAAGAAAAATGAACAATCTGGAATAGATTGAGAAGAGATAATTTACAAATTATTGGTCTGCCTCAATGCAGCAATTAAAAAAAAAGCCTGAAAAATATCTTTCAGGAAACTTTCATGGAAAACTACCCTAATATCCTAGAACAAAAAGACAGGCCAAATGATAATATTTGTAACTTCCTTTTTGAAGAAGATCCAAAACTATTTGAGTACAGTGGCCCAATATGAATCAGAATAACTGAAAATTGCCCAGAATATGAGGTAATCAGGACTATGTGACTTGTTCCATCTAAGGTCCAAGCTAGTAAGAATCACGTGTCTGAAGTCAAATTTCAACATGAGTCCTCTTGACTACAGGCTCAGTGGTCTAATCCACAAGAAGGCAAAATAGTACTTGAAAGAATTCATCAATCACCTCCAGAAAGAGATACCAGATTAAAATCTCCAAGGAATATTGTGGTCAGATTTCTTAGTTCTCAGGTAAAGGAGAAAATAACTCAAGCAACCAAAAGGAAGAAATTTAAGTACCAAAGAACCATAGACAGAATTGCCCAGGACTTATCAGCTTCAACATTGAAAGATTGAAAAGTCTGAAATGAGATATTTTTGAAGATAAAGGACCTTGGATTAGAGCCAAAAATCAACTACCCGGCAAAATTCAGCATATTCTTTCAGGGGAAAAGATTGAATTTTGACAAAAGAGAGGAATTTCAAACTTATCTGATAAGAAGACCAAAACTGAACAGAGTTTGATCTTCACATACAGTACTCAAGAAACAAGTAAATAAGGTAAATGAAAAGGGGAAAAAACATAAGTCAATACAATGAAACTGTATATAAATCTCTACACAGGAAAACAATATGTGTAACTCTTGAGAACTGTATTTCTCTTAGGATTGTTAAAAAAAAGTATTCTTAGGAAGAATGTATGAGTATAGATTGATCATGAAAGTGATAATGCTTTAGCTAATATTTCAGCTCATGAGGATTAAATAAAGTAGGATGTAGGTTTAAATGAATGTTGAAGTGAGTTTGCTTTACATGATATTTCAGCTCTTGAGGATTGAATTTCTATTGGGACAGTGAAAGGGAATGTACTTAGAGGTTCTGGGTATAAATAGACCATGAAGTGATTTGGTTTTACATGCTACATTAGCTCAGAAGGACTATTTCTTTAGAGGGTACTTGGAAAGATGGAGTGATATAATAAATTGATTATAATTTGATAATGTGTATGGTTCTTGAGAAGCAGTGAACTCTTGAGAGGAGTGTTCTTGGATAAAGGCTGTGGGTAGGAAGTAACTATGAGGTTTTGTAATTTAATCAATCAATGAATCAACACTTAAGAGTTGTTCTGTCACAACAAATAAAAGGAATATATTTTCACAGAGGTTGTGGGTACAAGACATCTTTAAAACAATTAAAACTTGAAAACAAGACAGTTTTAAAACAATTGAGACTTGAAAAATATATTAGGAAAGGCTAGACATTATAGGATAAATCGCATCACTTGAAGCGGCATGAAAAACTATTTTAGTAGTGGGAAAGAAGGAAGGGTGGGAGCACTGAGAATTTATTACCCTCAAAAGATTTGACTCAAAGAGAGTTTAAGAATGTATCTTACCCTATAGTGAAGGGGGGTGGGGAAGGGAAAAGAAAGGGAAAGAATGAACTGATAAAAGGGAGAGGGAAAGTAAGAGTAATGATAAAGTTAAATGAAAAGTTAAAAAGAAAAGTTAAAGTGGAAAGGAAGAAAGAAAGGGAAAGGAACTGATAGAAAGAAGGGCTGATTGAGAAGCAGCAGTCAAAAGCACAGCATTGATAAGGAAGAATAAGGAGAAAGAAAAGGAAAATACAAATGGAAGAAAATAGCATGGAGGGAAGCACAAACTCAGTAATCATAATTGTAAATGTGAATGAAATGAACTCTCCCATAAAACAGAAGAGGATAGAAGAGAGGATTAAAAACCATAAGCCTTCAATAAGTTGTTTATGAGGAACACATCTGAATCACAGAGATATATACAGGACAAAGATAAACAGCTAGAGCAGAATACAATATGCTTCAACTGAAGTTAAAAAAAGAGGGGTAGCAATACTGATCTTAGACAAAATAAAAGCAAAAATAGATCTCATTAAAAGGCATAAGGGAGCAGAGTCAGGATGGCCGAGCAGTCTAAGGCACTGCGTTCAGGTGTCAGTCTCCTCTAGAGGCGTGGGTTCGAATCCCACTTCTGACATCTCGGGGCAGCTAGGTGGCAGTAGTGGATAAAGCACCGGCCCTGGAGTCAGGAGTACCTGGGTTCAAATCCGGTCTCAGATGCTTAATAATGACCTAGCTATGTGGTCTTGGGCAAGCCACTTAACCCCATTTGCCTTGCAAAAACCTATAAAAAGGCATAAGGAAGGAAATTATATCTTCTTTATAAGGTATCAAAGCCAATGAAGTAATCAATAATAAACATATATGTACCAAGTGGTATAGCATCCAAATTCTTAGAGAAGAAGCTAATTGAGTTAGAGGAAGATATAGGCAGCAAAGCTACACTAGTGGGGAACCTAAACTTTCCTCTCTCAGAATCAGATAAATCTAACCACAAAATAAACAAGAAGGAAGTTAAGAAGATGAATAGAATTTTAGAAAACCAAGATATGATAGACCTCTGAAAGCAAATAGAAAAGAATATGCCCTTTTCTCTGCAGTACATGCTACTATATCAAAATCAACCATGTACTAGAGAATAAAATTCTCACAATCAAATACAGAAAGGCATAAATATTAAATGAATTCTTTTTCAAATCATGACACAATAAAAATTACATGTATTAAAGACCATGGAAAGATAAACTAAAAATTAATTAGAAGCCAAAATAACCTAATTTTAAAGAATGAGTGGATCAAACAACAAATCTTAGAAATAGCAAATAGTTTTATTCAAAATAATAGCAATGATGGCACATCATACCAAAACTTATGGATGCAGCCAAAGCAGTTAACAGGGAAAATTTTATATCTCTAAATGCTTATATGAATAAAATAGAGAAAGAGGAGATGAATGAGCATTAAAAATCAGAAACAAAGCAAGTTAAAAATTCTCAATTAAATATATAATTATAAATTCTGAAAATCAAAGGAGAAATTTATAAAATTGGAAGTATGAAAACTTGAATTAATAAATAAAACTGTTGGTTTATGAAAAACAGCCAAATACATAAGCTTTTAGTTAATGTCATTTAAAAAAGAAATTAAGAAAACTAAATTACCAGTATCAAAAGTGAAAAGGGTGATCTCAACACCAATGAAGAAGATATTAAAGTAATAATTCAGAGCTATCTAACCCAACTGTATGCCAATAAATCTGACAATATAAGTGTAATAGATGAAGATTTCCAAAAATGTAAATTACCCAGCTTAACAGAAGAGACAATAAAACATTTAAATAACCCCATATCAGAAAAAGAAAATGAACAAACCATCAATAAATTACCTAAGGAAAAAATCTCTAATGTCAGTTGAACTTACAAGTGAATTCTACCAAACATTTAAGGAACAATTAATTCCAATTCTATATAACATATTTTTTAAAATAGTTTGAAACAAGTTCTACCAAATTCCTTTTATGACACCAACATGGTGTTGATAACTAAACCAGGAAGAGTCAAAACAGATGAAGAAAATTATAGACCAATCTCCCTATTCAATTGATGCAAAAATTTTAAATAAGATTTTAGTGAAAAGATTAAAACAAGTTATTACTAAGGTAATAGACCAAGATGAGATAGGATTTATACTAGGTATGTAGGAATGGCTCAATATTAAGAAAACATTAAACAAAATTCACCATATCATATAACAAATTTAACAGAACTCACTTGATTATTTCAACAGATGCTGAAAAAGGCTTGGACAAAATATATCATCCATTCTATTAAAAACACTACATAGCATAGGAATACATAGTGTTATTCTTAAAATTATAAGCAGTATCTATCTAAAACCCTCAGCAAGTAATATATATATATATATATATATATGATAAACTAGCAGCATTTCCTATAAGATCGAGATGCTAACTTTAGCAATAAGAGAAGAAAAAGAAAGTGAAGAAATTAGAATAGGTAATGCAGAAGCAAAACTTTCACTCTTTTTAGTTAATATGATGGTATGCTTAGCTTATCCTAGAAAATCAACTACAAAAATTATCTGAAACAGTTAAGAACTTTAGCAAAGTAGAAGGATTAAAAAACAAATCTAGATAGATCATCAATATAATCCAAAGAGCAAGAGATAGAAAGAGAGATTCCATTTAAAGTCATTATTGACAACATAAAATACTTGGCAATCAACATTCAAAGACAAATTCAGAAACTATATTAGCACAATTAAAAAATACTTTTCATCGAAATAAAATCACATTTAACTAAAACAATTGAAAAAATCATTTGCTCATGTTTAGTTATTATAATAAAAAGGACAATTCTATCTAAATTAAATTATTTATTCAATAAAATACCAATCAAACTACCATGACAAGCACATGAATTGGATTTGAATGCTACAACACCAGCCTCACTTTCTCCTCCACAGTCATCTGGATCCAATGGCCAGATATGGACCAGGACAACTGGAAATAGCCCTAGATTCAAGGTAATCAGTGACTTGCCCAATGTCACACATCTAATAAGTGGCAATTGTCTGAGGCCAGATTTGATCTCCCATCCTCCTGACTCCAAGGCCAGGCTCCAGTCCTCCTACTTCATACAGGACCACTGGACCTAGAAGTTCCAGGAAGAGAAAGTGAGGCTACTGACTTAGCACAGTACCCCCTCACTCAAATCCAATTCATGTGTTTGTCATGGAATCACCTCCCTGGTCTTCTTCGAGAATGAAGGTCAAACATCATCATTAATTAAACTACCAAAAAGCTATTTTACAGAGCTGGGAAAAATAGCAATAAAATTCATCTGGAATAAGAAAATGTCAAGAATATCAAGGGAATTAATGACAAAATGCAAAGTGGAAGTTATCAAAACTGTCTGGTACTGTCTCAGAAATAAAGTAGATCAATGGATTAGATTAGGATAAAGAAACAGTACCAAATGACTTTAGTAATCTACTGCATGATAAACCAAAAGACATTTGTTTCTAGAATAATAACTCACTATTTGTCAAAAGCTTCAGGGAAAACTGGAAAATAGTATGGCAAAAAAATAAGGAGAAACCCATATCTCACATTCTTATTCCAAAATAAAGTCTAAATGGGTACAGGATTAAGGCTTAAGGTGATAGTACAGAACAATTAAGAGAATAATACTCTATCAGTTGGTTCTATGGAGAGGGAAGAAGCTTATGATCAAACAAGAGATAGAGAACATTATAAATTTCAAAATAGATGATTTCAAATATATTAGATTTTAAAATTTTTGCAAAAGTAAAACCAATGCAGCCAAGATTGGAAGGAATGCAGAAAAATGGAAAATTATTTTCACAGCTAGTGTTTCTGATAAAGGATTCATTTCTAAAATATACATAACTAAATCAAATTTATAAGATTACAAATCATTCTCCAATTGATAAATGATCAAGGGATATGAACAGGAAGTTCTCTGATGAAGAAATTAAAATGATTATTAGTAATATAAAAATGATAAAGAAATGATTATTGATAGAGAAATACAAATTAAAACAACTCTGAGATACTACATCACACCTATCAGATGGCTAAGATGCCAAAAAAAGAAAATGATCAGTGTTGGGGAGGATGTGGGAAAATTGACACACTAATGCATTGTTGGTGGACTTGTGAACTGATCCAGTCATGCTAAAGAGCAATTTGGAACTACGCACAAAGGTCAATAAAGTTGTGCATACCCTTTGATGCAGCAATACTACTACTAGGTCTCTATCCCAAGGAAATCATAAAATATGGGAAAAGTTCCATATATACAAAAATAATTTATAACAACTCTTTTTGAAGTGACAAAGAATTAGAAATTGAGAAGATGGCTATCAATTGTGGAATACCTGAACAAGCTATATGTGAATTTTGTGAGGTACTGTTGTTCAGTAAGAAATCATGAGACGGGGCAGCTAGGTGGCACAATGGATAGAGCACCGGGTAGTCAGGAGTACCTGAGTTCAAATCTGGCCTCAGACACTTAATAATTACCCAGCTGTGTGGCCTTGGGCAAGCCACTTAACCCCATTTGCCTTGCAAAAACCTTAAAAAAAGAATGCCAAAAAATATATCATGAGACATTAGAGAAACCTGAAAAAACTTGAATGAACTGATTTTGAGTGAAGTGAGCAAATCGAAGAGAACAGTGTACTCATAAACAACATTGTGATATTATCAACTATGTTAGACTCAGCTTCTCTCAGCAGTTCAGTGATCAAAAGCAATCCTGAGAGACCTGTTATAGAAAGTGTCATTCACATCCCAAGAAAAAACTATGAAGTCTGACGGCAGAGCAAAACATATTATGTTCACTTTTTAAAACTTCTTTTTGTTCTTTCTTTCTTTCTTTCTCTGTTTTCCCCTTTGTTTTAACTCCTCTCTCATAACATGGCTAAATGGAAAGGTGTAATACTCAACTTTTATCAGATTTTTTATCACCATGGCAAGTGGGGAGAGAAGAAAAGGTGGTAGAAAAACTTTAGAACTCATAAATTTTTCCAAAGAAATGAATGTTGTAAACTATGTTTGCATGTAGTTAGAAAAATAACATAGAATTTAAAAAAATTAAAAATGGATTCCATTTTTTCATGTCTTGATTAATGTACTCTCCTCTCTAGGTTATCATGACACTACTCTTTCATAGTTCTCATATATAGGAATATATCTCTTCAGTTTTCTTTGTTAAATCTTCATTAATAATACCACTCACTGTTTTTCTTACAAGATTTGTACTGAACTCACTTCACTTATCCTTTTATAGGGTTTCACTTAGTCATCTAATCTGCTCCCATGCAGTCAATTATCCTCTCTGTCCTGATGATTCGGAAGTCTCTCTGCTGACCTACCTTCTTATCTCTCCAGCTATCTGTTGGACCTTTCGAATTATATATACCATAGATAAGTTAAAATTAACATGTCTAAAACTGAACTCATGATCCATCAAAACTGTCCCTTCTTATAAAATTCCCTTTGACTTTTGAGTTATTCTTTCAGTGATCCATGTTTATAACCTAGGTGTCATGCTCAGCTCCTCAAGTTTTTAGCCCTTATTGAACTTTCTGTTATACCAGAACATATTAAAGAACAGCTAGGTGATACAGTGGATAAAGCACTGGCCCTGGAGTCAGAGGGACCTGAGTTCAAACCAGTCTCAGATATTTAATAATGACCTATCTGTGTGATCTTGAGCAAGTCACCTGACCCCATTGCCTTGCAAAAAAATCTAAAATTAATAAAGTATATGAGAATATATTTCATTTTCTACTTCCCACACCTACTGATTTTGCATTTGTAGCATTTCTTGCAAATGTCCCATTTTCTTCTTTAACATTGACATGATCCTAGTTAAGGTTCTCATGACATTTTGCATAGCCTGCTTCAATAGACTCCTTCTTGAACTCTGTGCTACAAGAATCTCTGTACTCCAGTCTATCCACCTCTCAACTGTCAAGGTTGATCTTCCTAAAGTATAGGATGGACTATGTCACCCCTACTCAATAAATCTCATTGATTTCCTACAACCTTCAGAATCAAATATGAAATCCTTCATCAAAATCTTGCATCATTCCCCACCCTATACTCTTCAGTCTTATGACACTCACCTTCTATCTATTCCTTGAACAAGATACTCCATCTTCCAAATCTGGTCATTTTCATTTGATGTCTCCATACCTGGAATACCTTCCAACCTTATCTCTGTTTTAGTGCTTCCCTAGCTTCCTTCAAGAGCCAGTCTGTATTCTCAGGTTTTAGCACAATTTCTGGCACATAATAGGCCATAAAAAATCTTCACTTATTCATTGAGAGAGTCTAGGAATGGTTTGTCTATGTGTTGTTAATCTTGACGAAATACAAAAAAAATAAGAAAAAATATATCAGAGAAAGAAAACTAGGGGAACTTACATCACATAACTGGGGGTTCACTAGTATATAAGCTTATACAAAACAAAGAAGAAAGAGTTGAGGGAACCGGTGAGACTTGAATTTCTACTCTTATCTGACCTGGTTAAAGGAGGGTTAGAATTCAAATATATGCAGAATTTGGTTTCTTATCAAGGAAACAGAGTATAAAGTCCAGAATAAAAGGGTAGATAAAGTGAGGGCAGGATTAATTACGAGCAAAATAAAGTTTAACCTCAGAATGTGAATCAAAAAGAGAGGTTTAAAAGAAAAGGCAAGAAATTGAAAGAACCTATGTTTGAGGTCTGAATTAGAAAGAGAAAAAAGAGAAAGCAACATAAGCAAATTACAGTAATTATCTAGTGCTGATAATACTCCTTTCTCACCACCTTCCTCTTTATAGAAAGCACTTTAGACCAAACATTAAAAAAATTAGAGAAGAACCTATAACAACAAAGCAAAAAATCTATGATCAGGTTGGATTCATGCTAGGAATGCAAGGCTAGTTGAAAACTAGGAAAAAAATAGAAATATAATAAACCAAATTAACAAAAAAGAAGAAAAACCATGATTATATCAGTATATTAAAAATGTATTTGACAGCATACAAAAAATAATTAAAACGCTTGAAGACATATAATTAAATGAATCTTTCTTCAATATAAGCAGTATCTAGCTAAATCCAAGAACCATCGTAAGTTATAGGGGGAAACAAGAGGTCTTTCCACTAAGTACAGAAATAAAATAAAGATTTAAATTTTCAATGCATACCATGGAAACAATGCAAAGACTAACAGACTGCCATCTGTGGGAGGTGGACAGAGGGAAGCAAAATTAGGGGAAAATTTATAAAATTCAAAATAAATAAAATATTACTTAAAAAACTTTTTAATATGGTGCTAGATATTTTAGATATTGCAATAATATGAGAAAAACAGAAGGAATAAGTATATGAAAGAGAAAAAAACAAACTATCACATGTTGCAGATGATCTGATATGCACTCAGAAGACTCAAGAGTAAAGTAAAAATTAATTGAAATAATTCTACAAAGTTCAATTTGTTAAAAAAAACACATAAATCATTAACATTTTCTGTATGTCTAGGAAAATCTAGCAGGAAGAGAAACAAAGAAAGATTCCATTTAAAATAACTATAAAATACATAATAAAGCTGCAAGTTTATCTGCTAAGATATAGGCAGAAAATATATGAATAAAACTACAAAAGACTATTTAAGTAAATAAAAACAGACCTAAGTAGATACATATTAATTGGGGGAATCAGAGCCAATATAATAATAAAATGGCAAAGCTAACTGAACTAATGTGTTCAGTGCCATAATTCTATAAAGTAATTCAACAATCTACTTATTAATATGATCCTCAATAAGAAAATTAATTTAGATAGTATTATTATTATATTGGCTTGGACTAACCCTGAGAAATTAATATTTCTAAATTATATCAGATGAAATTAATCTGTAAAATCAAAAGGTCAAAAATCTCAAAGGAAATAATAGGAAAAAGTGGGAAGGAAAGAGGCTTGATTATGCTAGATATGAAACGATAATATAAATCAGAAATCTCAAAACAATTTATTATGTCTTGGAAAAATAGAGAGGTGCATCAGTGCAATAGATTAAATAAGAACACAAAGAAGCAAAGAACCACACTAATCTGATATTTGATAAGGGTAGGTAGGGTGCAGAGTGGACGAATAGAGTCCCAGGGCTTGAGTCACAAAAACTTATCTTTGTGCGCTCAAATCTGGACTCAAACACTTCCTCATTATATGACCTTGGGCAAGTCACTGGACCCTGATTTCTTCTTCTGTACAATGAGTTTGAGAAGGAAATAGCAAACCACTCAAGCATCTTTGCTAACAAAACACCAAGTGAGATTATAAAGAGACAGACTTATCTAAAAACAACTAAAAAACAAAATATTTAATAACCCAAACTACCCCAGCTACTAAAGCAAGAAACCACCACTAGGAAACTGGAAGAAATTAAGTAGAGGGCAATCCACTATATACCAAGATAAGCTACCAAAAATATAAGAGAGATATAGAGTGATATCACTAATAAATCAGAACAAGGGAAAGATCAGCTTTCAGATCTCTAGATAGAATGATTTATGACAAAGCAAGGGATAGAGAAGATTAAAAAAGATAAAATGGATAATTTTGAAAATTAAAAATATTTTATACAAACAAAACCAATGTAGATAAAAGAAAAACTGATACATGGTGAGGGGAAAAACTTTTCAGACAAGGGCAAGATTTGTTTTGTTTTGGTTTTTTTTCTGAGGAAGGACTGCAATCAATATGTAAAAGGAATTGGTTCAAATTTATTAGTTATTCACTTATAGATAAACAAAAAGGATAAAAGAATATAGATTATTTTAAAATTTTCATAGATAATCCTCTCTCTATAGTCTCTTTTCATAATCTTAAGAGTTCCTATAGCTTTCTCTTTCTAAACAAATGACAAATATTTATATATTCAGCCCCAATCTTTCCCATGAGTTTCAGCTGTGCATCACTAATGCTCTACTGGATGCTACAAATTTAATGTGTTAGAAACAACAAATCCAACTTATTCCAAATTGGATTCATTCTCTACCCACAAATGCATATGCTCCCCTCTTTTAAACTTTATGATTTCTATGATCCTCCAAGTCTTCTATATCATACCCTCAGTATTATATTCCACTTCTCGATATTGCTTGTCAGATCTTGCTGGTTCTATTCACTTTTAGCTTATAGTTTTTAACTCTTAGCTTTTTAGCTCCTTATGTCTATTCATAGCTACCAATTTAGTGAAGGGTCTCAAAACTATTTGCTTAGATTGTTGCATCTTCTAATTGGTCTCTTCTCTCAAACCTCTTACCATTTCAATTTATCCCATACACTGTTGGCCAAGAGATTTTAAGTCCAGAACAATTCCCATAGCCTTTGGTAGCCTTTGGAATGAAATGTAAATGCTGTAGCTTGGCCATTAAAGCTTTTCAGAAGTTGTCCCAAACTTACATTTTTCAGTCTCAATGAAATTACTACTCTAATTCACTCTGAGGCTTGGCCAAACTCAAACCATACCTCAACTGCTGTTTCCATGTTTCCGAAAGGCATTCCCTTTGTCTAGAGTATACTCCCTCTCTCTTCCTTGAAGACCAAGCTGAAGCATCAGTTTTCATGTGAAGTCTTTCCTGATCCCTTCAACTGCTGCAAACTGCCTTGAATATAATTATTTTTTCCTTGATTATATTTTTATGTGTGCTTATTGCTTCGTTCACTAGAATATAAGTTATTTGGCTATAATAACTGTTTCATTCTTTGTATTTGTATTACAAAACTGGTCCAGTCCCTGGAATTTAGTAGATGCTTAATAAATATTTATTGATTTATGTATTATTAAGAGCTACCATCACTTTTTATTCTTATTTATCAATATTTCAAAAGAAATGTTAAGTAATGACAAAAATACCAACATATAAAACTTAAATATAAATGGTCAAACAGCATAAAGAAGACTTACTGAATAAAAAGTAAAAAAGTATCTCAAAGCCAAAACTTCTTAAGCCACTAATCCTAACTGCTACCTATACCTGTGTGAATCAATTTCCCAAGAGGAAAAAATACCATTCTATGAAAAATATCAACTATTGGATAGGCAAATTCATGAGCTATTGTTGCCTGACAAGAATCCAAATGTTAAAAACTACCTAGGAATGACCAGAACTTTGCTACTATCTTCATGAACTATGGAAATTACTTGTTCATGAAACAATGGCAAGGGATGGCACCCAAATTATTGCCATCTTGAGTTTCAGTTTGAATTATGAATATTTCCTAAATCACTATTTATAGATCATAGATTAAGAGAAGTATTAGAGGTCATTTAGCCAACATCATTTTACAGATAACAAAGAGAAGTTTCACAGTATGTAAATAATTTGCCTGATATCCCAGTAAATAATATAAATAAATTTTCTTATATCAGAAAGGTCTTTAGTTGCAGAGCTGAGATTTTAAATTCATGTCTAGTTCTACCAACGTCGACACCTTTTTCATTCAGAGGCAGCAACTTTGAGAGACCTGAAGAGACGAAGAAGCAGATTGAAAAAAATCAAGACCAAAAAATTCAGGACATCAAAAACAAATATAAGAAAAAACTGCTGGAAAAAACATAGATCAGGCTGTTTTGCTTTGTCATACCTGAACAATTCTATTTGACCTTTGCAATTCTACTCAAATTGCATGTGTATAGGCAGGTCTAACCTAATAAAACTGACTATATTGATATCAAATCTCACTTACCAACAAAAGTATGGATAATGTTGATTAGACATAGACCCTTCCAACTCCTTAAAATCCAGATAATCTTCCCACTTTACAAAGTGTCTATAACCTCACACATATTAAAAAATGAAAAGATTTATTGCTTTTATTTTTCTGTCTGATCTACTTTGGTATTATTTATGAGAAATGAGATTTAGCAGGGTACTTCATTTTTGTTACTAGATTAATTTCCTTTATGCATATGTTCAACCATATCATTCCTTTCCTCAAAATCCTGTACTTGTTTCATATTGCCTAGTAAGCTGACACTCATTAGATTGACATTTAAAGCTTTGCACAATATTTCATCATTCTATTTTCCCAACATTATCTCAAGGTTCTCTGCATACTATGCTATATCCCAAGTAGAAAATCAGGATCCACTATATATATATATATTTCTTACTCCTTCCTTCCTCCATGCTTTTAAATTTATTAAAAACATGAATTAAATGCCCAATGCATGCCAGTCTTTGGCATTAAATACACAAAGATACACAAACAATAAATGGTCTCTGCCCTCAAGAGTCTTATATTCTACTAGGAATAAGTATAAAGAAAAGAGGTATCTAGAAATGAAAGTTTTGGGTTAAGGAGTTATAGTGATGCTTAGTGGAACCACTGAGCACCCTACAGGCATGTGCTTTCCAAGAACAATAACAGTATTGATTTTCTCCAAGTTCCCACAGTATTATTGTTCTCTGTACCTGGAATACTGATCCATTACTCTTCTGCTATTGAAAGATTTTATGTTCTTTTAAAAATTCATTCAAATACTATCATCTCCATGAAGACCTCAGAGATTCTCCAAAGCCAACAATCCTATATTAACCTTTGAACTATATACAATATTATCCCTCAATCACTCTTAAATACTTATTAATTATTATTTTGTGTTATAGTTAACTGTGTATCAAATCCCTTTAAGTTATAAAATTTATGAGGGCAGGGAATAAATAATATCTGAACAGACCCTACCTATTAGTTACAAGAAGGAAGTACTTCAAAATGTTGAACTGAATTGAATCCTATGTACCTATGATGTCATATTTTGCATCACAGTTTCTGTTATAATTGGAAATATAATGATGGTATTCCTATTTTGAAAAAATATTTTTTCCTAAATGTATCTCTTCTCCTAAATTCCCAATCCTATCAAAGGAAGCAATATTCTGCCAGTCACTCAGGTTCTCTACCTAGATGGTCATCCATGACTCTTTACTCTCAGTCCCCCTCCCCATATCAATCAGTTTTCAAGTCTTTTTCAATTTCATTTTTGCAATACTTCTCCCTCCATCTTCTTCTCTTTTTTAAACTGCAACCACGTAAGTCTAAGTCCTCATTATCTTTCATTCGAAAAATTGTAATGGTCTTTTAATTGGACTCCTTTGCTTCTAATATTTCCTCTCTGAATTCATCTTTCACATAGATACCAAATCAATATTTTTAAAATGGTGTATACTTGTTTACACTCTGCTCAAAGTATTCCCTTGGTGCTCTTTTGCTGTGATGGTAAAAATAGAAAAAACCTCCTTTGTTTGTCATTGAATCCTTCATGAGATGACTTCAGTATCTGTTTCTGAGGTGATATGACATTATTCCCTTTATTTCATATATTCTGTACCCTAGCCAAACTGGCCTGCTCCATTCTCTAACAGTATTTCCCATAAAATTTGCTTTGTAACAGTTTACATTTCTAGGTAGCAGGCCTGGAGTCAGGAAGACTGGTTTAAAATGAGTATTAGATATTTGCTAGCCATTGATCCATGGGAAAATCACTAAATCTTATTTGCCTCAGTTTCCTCACCTGTTTTTAAAATGAATCAGAGAAGGAAATGCCAAGTCCTTATAGTACTTTTTGCCAAGAAAATACCAAATGGAATCCCAGCAAGTTCAAGATGCTGGAAAATAATAAATTTACATTTATATTAATCACTTAAATGAATATAGTGTTTTAGGTTTGCATAGCACTTTGCATATATTATCTTACATGAAACTCACAGAAATCCTATTTTATTTCCCACTTTTAAGTTAATAAAATTGAGTTTCAGAAAGAATAAACAACTTGCCCAGTTCTATCCAACTATCAAGTGCCTAAGATAAAATTCAAATCTGGGTCTTCCTGATGTTAAGTCTAATACACTATCAATTCTGTAATTATCTGTGACAATGTGATTTTAATAACACCAATACTAAGCCAATGAAAACAGAAATTTTTTTCCTGAGCATTAGTTAAAGATTTCTGGCCTGTTTAGTGAATAGACCAAGGATTCTTAATCTTTTATGTCATAGGTGCTTTTGGCAATATGGTGAAGCCTATAGATCTCATGCCAGAATAATGCTTTTAAAGGCATGAAAGTCATAAGAGTTAAAGAATAACCAACTTAGTTGAAATGTAGTTTCTATCAGAATATTTTCTAAACAGGTTCACAGATCCCAAGTAAAGAAACCCTAATGTAGTGCATGCTATGTGTTTGGTTGAGTGTTTCTGTCTTCCAATACTATAGTCAGCTTCCATGTAAAAACAAAATAGACTTCTTCCAATAATGGAAGTCTTCATTGTCCAAAGGATTCTGACATTATTCCATCACAAAGAATTCCATATAGTTAAATAAATGATAAATGATAAATAATCCCATGAAAACACTTTACTGTTTGTTTAATTATTGGCAGGCTAGTAGAAGAATAAAACTTTTTGAGGAAGATGAATCATTCTGAAAATGAGAATAACAAAATTTCTCATATTTGTAGAAAGGCAAATTAAAATGAAATGGGGTTCATTCATACTGCATATATAAAAATGTATGAATTAAAACCAAAAAAAGATCTTTATTCATCTCAAAGTGTCTGTGAGTTAAGCAATATCTTACCCAATAGCAACAATTTGACACCCAGTTTTTTTAAAAAAATCGTACCTTTTGTGTTGTCTAACACCATACAAGTATCAAGATATCCTCAACAAAGCTTATTCTTTAAGTGTGTTAGGACAGATTGTTCCATTAAATATTTATCACTAAATTCAATACTGACAAATTAATTTTCTCCTCATTCACTGCAGTGTTAAAGCAATCAAGTGCCTTTGTTTCTCAATAATTACTGTATCAGCAATCTCTAATTGTGTAGAGAGCTACTGAAAAAATTTAAAAGTGAACAAAGAAACACCTTTTATTTGTAGTTCCCCTTACTTCTTTCTAGGGTTTAAAAGAATACTGGAAAAAAACTATGTTAAAGAGGAGACTGTGATGCCCTTCTCATTTGGTAGATAAATGTTGCTTTATTCATTTTCCAACTGAAGGATACTAAAATATTTAGAGGAGGCTGCATAGTTTGGTTTAAGATAGAGATTAACTACCAAGACTTTAGGAGAAGCAGTGTTGAAACTGTGAGTCATTTTGGCAGAGACATTCTTTACAGTCATGTGAGAAATGCAAATCTAAAATGTTTATTCCCTTTGAGAAAGGAATTACAGCTCACAGAACATATAAGTAGTTAAGGTTAAATTTCCTTTTGGGGGAAAAAATGCAACCATTTAGTACTATCATCCAGGCTATTTATATTCAACTTTCTGGTATCCCAGCTTATGTAATTTCATTCGATTTACCAGGTAGAAAATCTTTTGTTAAAATTCATTGACAGTATCTTGTCTATGTGATTTTGCTTTTGTTAACATCTCAACTTTAATTACTCTATACTTTGAAAGTTCTTGCATTAAGAAAGAACAAGCCTTTCAATGGTCTGAGAAGGAATAAAATGTAGGCTCACACAAGCAGTAAGTCATTTGGCACAGGGTCTTCCCTACTTTAATCGTAAGAGGTTTGAAACAGGATCTTCATTAATGTAATGGTCCTGCCAGTCTTGTTTCCTCCCAAGTATAGACTGGAATATAGTCTTTTAAAAGGCCAGAAAGGTGCTTCCCTGAGACAATAGATTTCTTTTTCCTCATTGCAACACTTAATTGAAAGGAAGCTAACGAATTCTGGAAGTCAATGCTGCAGTTGGAATCTGACAGCATCGATTGAAATTTAGGCAGATCTGGGTTCTACAAGATTGCAGATTCCTTTATTTTCATCTCCTCTCCTCCAACAGAGCAACTTTATTTGGCATCATGGATTTTACTTCTATTGCTATGCTTAATCACTACATAAGCTTGATATGAAGCTTGGTGGTCAACCCAAGAGACAATCCCAAAGGAAATTCAATCACCGAGTGAAAGCGATGATACCTATTTCTAAAAACAATGTGCATATCTCCTAATGTATGTGGGAAGTAGATAAGACAAGGGGGAGGAGAATTTAGAGAGTTACTTTGACCCTTGGAAACATTTTATTTTGCACTTCTAAAAGGTAATTTTTTTTTTGCTTTTGTATTTTCTGCAAGAAGATGTTAGGACTTGTCAGTCTCCAGATGTGTTAAAATACAGTGATAGATTTCCTGAAGAAATGAATCATTATATGTTTTATTTTTGTTGTCTGTTTGCTTTTCCCAGACAAGGCCAGGCCCTGTCAGTTTTTGTTATTTGGCCTCATTGACACTCATAGTATTTTTAGTCCTCTTGTGCTGTGTGAGACAGCAGTTACCCTGCAGGGATGCTGGTAAAACTATCAGAATCTGAGAAACCTTCCAAACCCATCAGTCTTTATGCCTTTGATAATAAAATGTCCATGTTTTATAAAGAAGAAACAATGTCCTTTAAAACTTTGACATTTATCAATTTCTCTTAAGGATTCTCAGTATCAAGGGAAATCCAAAATGATTGGGAAGAGGTGAAAAGATTAAGATCTGTCAACAAGTATTCATTGAATGAGAAATCTCCTTCTGGTCCTATGTCCTATTCTCTAACTCTTTAGGACTCCAATACATTCATTTGTGGAGGCCGCAATGGTAAAGGTTGTCTCTCCTCAACACTGTATATTATGGCTGCTCAGCAAATATTAAATACTGATGATTGTGATAATATTTCAAACCTGCAAATATAAACAATCCACTTTCTATGGCAAGCCACATGAGATATGGTACTAAAACCTTCCTATCAGGCAACAAGAACAATAGTTTGAAGGGGTCTGAGGTATAACTCATAACCTTTAAAGACGAGGAAATAAAAATACTGGCAGAATGAAAATATAAGACATATAATTAAAGTAAACCTCTAAATCTCTTGAGATTTATACTCACTGAAGCAGATCCTCCTACTACATAAATTATTCCCAGGATGTATGTTAGGTACTTTTCAATAGTGCATTAACTCATTTAACATATTTCTACTTCACTAAAGGAAAAATCAAAAAATGTTGCTACACCCAAAACTTATACAAATTATCAGGGCTTCCAGTATTCACTAATGGATTATTATTATGAAGGCTAAACTATGTCTATGGTGCCACAAGAATTAGTCAATAAATTATTTCAGTCTACCAACTGGTTGTTTCATTTATACCATGTGGAATAGTTGGTTATTATGATTTTTAAAAAATAAATTCATAGACAGAGTCACCCATTTGTATAGATACACTCACAGGACAGTCATTCAATCAACCATCATTTTATTAAAAGCTTAAAATGTAACAGGGATTTTTACTTTTTTATTTATTTTATTTTCCCCAGCTACATGCAAAAGCAAGTTTCACATTTATTTCCAAAATCTTGAGTTCCAAACTCTCTCCCTTCCTCCCACTCTCCCCCAGTGAAAACTCAGTGACTTGGTATAGGTTAAAACTGTATAGCTATGAAAAACCTTACTACAATAGTCATGTTATAAAAAAACATACCCACCCACACACATATACAAAGAGAAATCTTAAGAAAAATAAAGTGAGAAAATAAAAAGTGTGCTTCAGTCTGTGTTCTGATAACAACAGTTCTGTATCTGGAATGGATAGCATTCTTTATCTTAAGTCCATCAGAGAAATCACTTCAACATTTATTTTCCTTCAGTTACTATTGCTAGCTATATTTCCCTAAATCTCATGGGGCAGGACAGGTGGCACAGTGGATCAAACACTGGCTTTGGAATCAGGAGGATAGGAGTTAAAATCTCATCTCAAATACTTGACTCTTCCTAGCTGTGTGACCTTGGGCAAATCATTTAACCCTGACTAGCTTACAACCAGGGCCATATCCCGTCATCCTGATTCAAATCTGGCCACTGGATTCAGATGATTCTGGAGGAGAGAATTAAGACTAGTGACTTAGCAAAGCTCCCCCCCTTCCCAAATCCAATTCATATGCTTGTCATGGCATCACCTCCCTGATATCTTGATCATCTTTGAAAATGAAGGACCAACAGAATTCTCCCCACCCCCATTTATTCTATTGTCTCTCTCCTTTCAGCCTGTCCCTCCTAAAAAGTGTGTTGCATCCGACTATCCTCTCTTCAGTAACCTATAATCCCCTTCTCTGTCCCCTTTCACTCACCCCTTTCCTCACCTATTTTCTTCTAAAGTAGATTTCTATCCCAATTGAATGTGTATGTTATCCCCTCTCTGAGACACTTAGATGAGAGTAAGACTCATTAACTGACCCTCACCATCCTCCCCCTTCCATTCCACTGCAAAAGCTTTTTCTTGCCTCTTTTATTTGAAATAACTCACCCCAATCTATCTCTCTTATCTCTTTTTCCCAATACATTCCTTTCTTCTCCATTAAGTCAGCTTTTTAATATCTTATACCTTCAAATTCAGCTCCTTCCTGTGCCTTGTCCATATGTGCTCCTTTAACTGCCCTAATAAATGAGAAGGCTCATATGAGTTATCAGCGTCATCTTCCCATGAAGAAATACAAATAGTTCAAATCATTTAATCCATCATTATTTGTTCTTCCCATTCAATATTTCTATGCATCACCTGAGTCCTATACTTGATCAAACTTTCTGTTCAACTCTAGTCATTTCATCAGGAAAGTGTGTAAGTCCCCTATTTTGTTGAATATCCATCTTTCTCCCTGAAAGAGTATGGTCTATTTTGCTGGGTAGTTGATTCTGGGTAGCTTGTAATCCGAGCTCTTTTGCCTTTCAGAATATCATATCCCACACCCTGTGATCCTTCAGTGTGGAAGCTGATAAATCTTGTGTTATCTTGACTGTAGCTCCATGATAGTTGAATTGTTTCGTTCTGGCTGCTTGTAATATTTTCACCTTGTTTTGCAAGTTCTAAAATTTGGCTGTATGAGTTATCTTTCAGGAGGTGCATATTTCAAATTCTATGTTACCCTCTGCTTCTAGGATATTAGAGTGATTTTTCTGGAGAATTTCTTGAAAACTGAATTCTAGGATTTTTTTTGATCATGACTTTTCACTTCCAGGTAGTCCAATAATTTTTAAATTATCTCTTCTAGATCTGTTTTATCAATGAGATATTTCACATTTTCTAGTTTTTTCATTCTTTTGCTTTTGTTTTATTGTTTATTGATTTCTCACAAAGTCTCCAATCTACATTTTAAGGAATTATTTTATTCAGAGAACTTGTGTATCTCCTTTTACATCTAACCAGTTCCATTTTTTAAGGCATTTCTCTCCTCATTAGGCTTTTGGACTTTTTTTTTCCATTTCACCCAAACTGGTTTTAAGATGCTATTTTATTCAGTATTTTTTCTCTATCTCCTCCATTTCATCACTTAGACTACTAAAATAATCTCCTAATTAATCTCCCTTCTGGCTTCTAATTCATTCTTCAAATATTTGCCAAATTGAAAACCCTTAAGAATACTTTAACATTATTCCTCTACTTAAGAAGCATCAATGCTTCCCTATTGCTACTGAGATCAAACTAGGTCTTAAAAATTTGACTACAATCTCTCTTTCCAGTCTTTGTGTAGGATGTTCACTTTTGCTGAGTCTAAAGGAATTTGAGGTTTCAAGAGGGAGATATGCAAAGAAAAATCACTATAGGCTGGAAAAATAGCCTAGGAAAGGATGACTCAGGGCAAGCACAATAATATTGCAGGCAGAAAATATCAAATGACTCATTCTGACTGGAAATTAGAGTGCTTAAGGAAAAACTGTTTCAAATCAGTTGAGTCAGATGATGAAAGACTTAAAATATCAAATTTATCTTTTTTATCAGAGTAGATCCAGTGAGGTGACTTGATCAGATCTGTCCATACAATAAAAATCTAATTAATATTTATTCTTTTTGCTGATAGGAGTAGAGACTAAAAAGTAGGGAAGTCCTGAATTAGAGTGTTAGTACAGTGAATGGAAAGAAAGGAAAGATGTTAGAATTGTTGTAAAGAAGGATCAATAAGACTTAGCAGTCAGTTGTATATGGGTTATCAAAAGGAGTGAAGAGATAAAGATGACTCTTAGGTTTTGAACCTGGCTGACAGAAAGGATGATTGGTCTCTCAGATTAAAATCTTTCATTCTGTAGGAGGCATTTCTTGAGTCCCAATTTGCTAATGCTTTCCCCTTTCATATTAACTTTATCTTCTCTATGTAGTTATTTATATGTTGTCTTACCCATTAGAGTGTACACTCTTTAGGGGAAGATGCTGCTTTGTTTTTTATTTTTTTTTGTCTTGCCATATCTTTAGAACTTAGAAAAGTTCCTTGTATGATCAAGATGGCAGAATAAAAAGCAGGGACTCCTGCAAGTTCTCTGCAAACCATTACAAATATCATTAAAGAAATAAAGTAAGGAACAAGCTAGGAATGTTTTTCCAACATGCATACATGTTCATTAATTAGAGTTATGTTTCCAATTCTATCCTCATTTGCAATTACTGACCTAAATTCATTAGTCTTTAGGGTCTGTCACAGATAAGATGCTTAAATTTTACTGTCTAAGTTTTGTCATGTATGTTTTAGCAAGGGTCCAAACTTACTAAATATTTTCACAGTATTGATAACTATAAACAAGGCATAAGGTCCTACTTTAACTAAAAATAATTATCTTTCACAATAATAATAACGGTTGTCCTTCATTTTCGAAGAAGACCATGACATCAAGGAGATGATGTCATGATAAGCACATGAATTGTATTTGAGTGAGGGGGACTGTGCTAATCCTCACTTTCTCCTTCAAAACCATCAGGTCAATGGCCAGATATGAATCAGGACAATTGGAGATGGCCCTTCAGGTGAGGCAATCAGGGTTAAGTGGCTTGTCCAAGGTCACACAGCTAGTAAGTGGCAACTGTCTGAGGCTGGATTCAAACTCCCACGTTCCTTACTCCAAGGTCAGTGTTCTATCCACTGCACCACCTAGCTGCCTATATCTTTCACAATAGAGCAGATCTAATAATGATAATACTAATTTGTCTTCCATATTTCTGAGTATATGTATCCTTCCTTAAAAGAATATACCACACATACCACTTCATATCTGTATAAAGATAAAAACATATATGTTATCAAAGTCTTTTCTCAAAATTTATCTTTTCTATTAGTCATCTTTACAGATTCTATTTGACATCTAAATTATGCATAAATAAATCACCCCTTATGCAGAGAGTTTCACATGATCATAAGAATTCTAGTTGGAAGCAGCATTAATGAAAGGATCATGGCATAGTCAAATGAACAATATGCTCAGGAATCAGAGGTAATTGTTTCAAATTTAAGTTCCTGATACTTGCTATCTAAGTGACTTTAGCCAAATTACTTAACCTGCTAAGGCCTATTTTCTCATCTCCAACATGAGAGATTTCTCATTTTCAACACTAGAACCTCAAAGGTCCCTTCAAGTGCTACAACTAGGACCCAAATCTTTCATTTTGTAGACAAGGAAACAAGACATAAATCCTTTTACCCAGGGTCACAAAAAAGAGCTAATGTCAAGTCTAGGATTCTAAACCAGGACCTCTGATTCCAAATCCTTTATTTTTCCATTATAATCATGCAAATGAACCATGCGATTTAAATGTTATATCATAATCTTTCATTACTTTTTATATGCAGTTACTTCAACACATCAAGGACCTATAATGTCTTTGCTCTGGGAACTCCTTTCAAATTAGACTACAAACTATATCTCATAATTTTGGGGAGTGGTAAAAGTCTCAGAAAGGTTCAGAGATTTATTGGTGGTCACACATGTATAAGTGTCAGACTCTGAACAGAAACATTCCTGATAACATGTTCACATTTCTATTCATCATTCCTAGATGTCTCTGATGTATTTATTATAATGCAATTATATGTGTGTATGTATAAAGACATATATGCATGTGTGTATGTGTATTATATATACAGACAGAGGTATATATAATTAGAGCTATGTCTCATCTTCTCTCCTATTTTATGTGCCCCTTAAGGGATGGACATGTGTTTTAGTTCTCTTTTTATCCTCCTAGCTTTATATATCTAGTAGTGACCTAATAAGCAAATGCTCAGTGAATTAAACTGGATTGAACTTTGGAAATAATCTTGGTCTGAACTAATGCTAGTAACCTATGTAACCTATCCAGAATGGCACTGTTTGGGGTTTTTCAAACAACTGAAAGGAATTTAGCTTGATGAGTGATAATACATTTTCAAGATAACACTTAAAAGGAGCATGACAGCAGCTGTGAAATCTTGGAGTTTCTCCCTTCTCCTCTATGACACCTTGATAAGGCAATTATACCATAATTACCTTAACAAGTGGCATTACAGGAAATTATTGTCATTCTCCTGTTAAAATAACACATAATCATCAGCAAGTGAATTCTAGAATCTCCAATCAGCATCTCATTACCTGTAGTTGGCTCTGAAAGGAGAGAAATTGGTAGGCAATAACTGGAAAGGTATAGGATGGGAATGAAAATACCCCAGAAAGAGCTCTTTGGGAAATCAATAGAAGTATAACCAAGTTAACCCCAGATGATCAAATTTCCAGCTAAACTGAAACATTTATTGGTAGTTAGTGCACACTGTAAACCTAATGTTTCCTTTTGTTTTCCATAAATATTTTTGCCTTGCCTTTCCTACCATCTTGATTTTTTCAAGACAATTGTGCTCATGGAGCTAACTCTAAATTGTGAAGTTCTATTCTATAAATGACAACATTCCCAATCTCATGTCACCTTAATAAAAACATTTATTTTATAGCAGCCACTTCTCAATAATTGCCTTTCAAGAGCTGCTCTAGTAGGATAAAGGCAGACAACAGAAGAATAAATCCCTGTAAAGCATGGCTTTTCTTCTAAGACCCAATTTTTTATCAAGTATCTCAATTTATTTCTACTGGTAGAAGATGTTATATGAATGATTTGTAATATAGCAGTATTATAATATATTGATTAATTGATAAGTCTAGAATTTTCTTATTGCAAAATAGGAAGATGAGCTCCCTGTTTGCTAATAAATCTCAAAATCTGGAGATTTTAATTAACAATTGAGGGAGAGAAAGGATTAAAATAGTATAAGAAAACCACCAAAAGGAAGTTCTGTTCAGTATCCAGAAGAATTTTAGAGTTTGAAGGGCTTCATCAACCCTCTCAATTGATAAATGAAAAACTGAGACTCAAAGAAGTGACTTGCCCAACCCAAGGAAAGGTAAAGACCTAAGATTATTAGAATTCAGAACTTTTGACTACAAATCATGATCCCTTATATCAACAAAAAAGAATTTATTAGTTACAATTTTCCTGGTGCTATGCTAATAATCATTCTCTAAGACAACAGTTCTTAAACTTTTTAAGAATCCTTTACTCACATAACAATTATTGAGCATGTCCTCCCCACAAAACATCTTTGTTAAAGTGCATTTATCTAACAATAATTAAAACTGCAAAAATTAAAATATTTTGTTAATATTACACAAAGAGTTTTGAACACAAGGATCCCTGAAGATGATTTCAAGGAACAATAGAGAACCCCTGAACCATATTATTTTGCTGACCATTGCTGTAGGATAACTTTAAATTTTTGTAGCCTCAAGCAAAAATGAAAGATAGTAGTTGTACCTACACACATAAATATGTTTGACTAGATAACATTTATTAGCCTCTTCAAACAATCACAATGAAAAAGACTAAGTTCCTTTAAATGAGGATGCTCTGCTGGTCAAAACATTTTTGCTACTCTTGTCACTGCTTGTAGTTACTATCAATATCCTCCTCCTTCTAAAACAAAACAACAAATAAACAAAGAACTTTAGTTTCTGATTTCCCAAACTCTCCCCATCCCCAGAGAGTCATGCCTTGTAAAAATGAATCTTTAGAAGAAAGGGCAATTCAGCAAAACTAACCAATACATACAGCTCCCAAATTTTATAGTATTGAAATGCTCCACATCCACAGTCCCCCACCTCAGCAGAGAAGGATAGGAGGTCCCTTTTCTCCCCTATTTCAAGATGTTCTTTGTAATTTGATTTTTGCATTTGTGTTTCAGTTGTCTACAGAATAACTGAGGACATTGTCAAGGAATGTTCAGAGCACTGTAACCCTATTAGCAAATCAAGTCTTTTTGGTAAAACAGGAGATAGGTAATGACAAACCCACTCTCCTTCCTGTCAGAGGAGATTTTTCATATGGTGGTTGGTTATATGACTTTGCTCTTGTCAAAACAAACTATTAATAGGTAAAAAGGACAAACTGTCACCTACAAAGCAGAGCCTGAAACTTTCCAAATATATGTTACATCAGCTCTGGGGCCTGCCATAGATGGAATGTTTGAGAAAACTGTGGAAGCTAAAATATTGGACGTGACAGTAATGGTGACAGCAAACTGTGAAGGTGACTCTGTAGCCTTGCAAGACTGTTTTTTATGGGGGGGGGGGGAGAGCATGACTTTACATGAAGCCAGGTCAGGGCTTAACACATCAAAAATACAAGTTATAATGAAGAAAAACAGTATAAAACACATACTATATGTTCACTGGAGAATCTCAGTGGGAAAAGAATCCATTAGCAAGCAGAACAAATACAGATTAGAGAAAAATTGGCAAATATGTTTGTTTTATGTAAACAATTCATCATTCATCAATTGTTTAACAAATGCCAACTTTGTACTGGCATAAAAATGGAAGAGAAAAAAAGTCATGCCCTCATGGAACTTTCATTTTGCTTTGGTAGGATGTAATATATGAACAGATAAACTCAAGAGCAAGTATTATGTTAGAAATAAAGAAGTCTTTGGGTGGCTTTTTAAATCTATCATGGTGACATTGAATTTTTAGAGGGAAATAAGATGCATCAAAGTAAATAACTACAAATCTCATAATGGTAATGTTGACTCTTGTTTACAGGATTCACCATTAAGCATACAAATGATCAGAAGGAATCTTTCAGTTGTGATCGGTCTTATTACAAATAGAAACACTACCCCCAAAGACTGACGAGTGCCAGTTCCTCAAAGGGAATTTCAAAAAATTATGTTCTGCCAGGAAGCAGCAGTTACTTGATTTAAACTCAAATTAAGATGGAAAGATATTTGCAAATAAGCAGAAGAATTTCCTTTTATTATCTGTGCTCTCATTTTGTCCAACATTACAGGAGTGAGTCATAGACAGATCCTGACTGTTTGTAACAAGCCATCCATTTGCAAATAGGCACGGAAAAGAATTTTCATTTGCTATGCATGTGGATCAGGAAATGCTGACCAGTTTAATTCTCATATCCAAATTATTTCAGGACTAGACTCTGTGAACCCCCTAACCCAGAGGTGAATGAACTCCATTTACACTAGTCCTATTATCATCACTGAATGAGGAATCGATTAAATTACTTTTCTGAGAAATCCACAAGGCCTAGTAAGGAATTTCATAGTGAACATTTTGAAGAATTCTATTTTATGATTAAGTGTCACCAAAGTTAATGCCCTACAGGATGTGTCTGACATTATAAGCATATGGGGAAGAGAATGGGTGACTTTAAACTGTGACCTTGGAAACTGATGCCTTAAAACATTTTTTCCCATTTCTTGTTCTTTGGTGGATTCATTTTAATTGTTTTTATCAGATTGTTTTAAAATGGATTTAGCTTTGAATATGAACATTTTGGAGAACTGCCAAAGCCATAACTAAGGTATAACATGGAGAATTTGCCAAGGGTGCTAAAATACAAAGGGTGCTAATAGCAATTCTATGACTTTAGTAGATAAAAGAAATTGAGTCTAACAAAGCACTAATAATTAGTGAAAATAGTATAGTCACATCTTTTCTATTTTCAAATGAATTTGTCTTGCTTTGGGTATGTCATTTGATATTTATCTCAAATTTCAGAATTCTTAACTTTCTTAGCTATACACACACACACACACACACACACACACACATACACATATATATATATGAGTTCCTTTATCACTAAATCAAAGCATATAATTTATTCCATTAAGAGAATATATAATTGAAAAATGTACATACAAAAAGAATGTGGTTTTTCACCCATCAAATAATCTTTTAGATTTTTAAAAACCATAGCATATGTATATTTATATATAAATTAATACTTGTGTCATTAAGAAGTATATTAATAAAGAAAAATAGAATATCATTTCTTTTTATACTATTAAATGAAACTTTCCTTTGAGCTCTATGGCAATAATCACTCCACATCAATTCCTCTCCTACACACCTGTCATTTTGAATTCAGAACTTTGAAGTCCCCAGCAATTCATTAGATCAATAATTAAGAATTACCAGATCTTTAAGAATCATCTAAGGGTGGCTAGGTGGCGCAGTGGATAGAGCACCAGCCTTGGAGTCTGGAGTACCTGAGTTCAAATCCGGCCTCAGACACTTAATAATTACCCAGACATGTGGTCTTGGGCAAGCCCCTTAACCCCATTGCCTTGCAAAAAACTAAAATTAAAAAACAAAGAATCATCTAGTCCAGTGGCATTAAAAAACAAAGAAAAATTGCCACCACTAAACCATATGAAAGAATCTCATCTACTTGTACATTAACTTGGAAAATCACATATTAACATATTTTGTTTCTGATTGCATTTGAGAATATTACAGTGACTGTATGAACCATGGGCTGCATGACTGACACCTCTGACTTAGTCCAATCACTTCTTTATGAAGTGGGGACATTATACCCACAAAGGTAAAGATACTTCCCCAAAACTAAGCAGGCACTAAGTGGAAGAGCCAGATTCAAGCTAAAGTCCCCTCACTCCAAATTAAGTACTCTATTCAATGCACCATGCTGCATTAGGCTAGAAATCAGCCTGGTAGTAATAGATCTTGGGCAAAAGAAATAGAGAAAATATTATCTAGTCATGGATTTACAATGGGAAATTTCCAATGTTATCTAGATATTATGCTGTCTGGATATTCCATGTTTCCCTAACCTCTTCCTTTTTTCCTTTTTTCAGATTCACTTGTGGATTGCTTATTATTGTTAGACTCTTCATGAATGCAAAAGACCCTCTATTTAGGGAATTTTTTTGAAAATGATTATTCAAAGCTTTCCATTGATCTCTAATTTATCTTCTGAGACTTGAGAGAGAACCTTCATCTTTTCACTTCCTATACCAATATATCCCATTTGCAAATTCCTTCCTGTTGAATTTGAGAGTGTCTTGAGAAAAGCATCAGCCTTGAACCATTTGTGTATGCCCAAGTACTAGAATGGTGATTTCATTTTTTTAATATATACATCGTAACCTTGGCATAACTTCATACCTGCAGGATCTCCTTCCAGCAATGGAAATCAGAAACTGGTCTATAACTTACAGACTTAGGGTGATGAAAGGGATTCTGAGAAGATAAATGACTTCTACAGGGCTAATATCACAGGTAAAACTTGAGCTCAGGTCTTACTCACTCTAAGGTTAACCATCAATCCATCACTCTCATCAGCCTCTCACAATGCAAAAAGTACGTAATAATGATAGATAAATTGATTCATTTAAATGATGTTAAGTGTGCCTTGGGATAACAGCAAAACTCTCCATTAGGATCAGTTGAGTCACTATTATGAAAAAACCCTTTACTTCTCCCAAAGCCCTCTCTCAGAATTTTCTCCCTTAGTCCAAACAAGCTGGGGTTGGACATCTCAAATGGCCATAGACATACTTAAGTTCTTGTTTTGAAACTAAACTAGGTGACCAATTTAAATGCTTCCATTGAGTTCATGAGTCTGATTAAATTTATCCTTAATAGTTATCACAGTCACCCAATTAACTAGCATTTATGTATCTGGGACTGTGCTAAGCTAAACTAAGTCAAAAAATATTCTCAAGGTATCAATAGTCTAATGAAGCAGACAAAATGCAAATTATCTTGTACAAATTCATGTTCTATCAATTTAATCTTATCTTCAGATAGATAAACATATCCAAATAGATAAATATAACACAAACATATGAGAGAGAGAGAGAGAGAGAGAGAGAGAGAGAGAGAGAGAGAGAGAGAGGATTTGTCCTAAATCCTATATGGAAAACCCTAAATCTTAAACTTTTCTAATTCATTTAATTTTTTTCAGTTTTTCTGAAATCTGCTTGCTCATCATTTCTTTCAATACAATAATATTCCATTACATTCATAAAATACAATTTGTTCAGCCATTCCCCAATTTATGCACATCCTCTCAATGTCCAATTCTTTGCCACTACAAAAAAAGGCTTTATAAATATTTTTATAAATGTGGTCTTTTATCCTTTATAATGATTTCTTTTGGATATAGCTTTAGTAGTGATACTACACAGTAGAGTATGCATAGTTTTATAGTCCTTTGGGCATAGTTTGAAATTACTCTCCAGAATGGTTGGATAAGTTCACGACTTCACCAATGATGCATTAGTGTCCCAGTTTTCCAGCATCCATTCCAACATTGGTAAGTTCCCTTTTCTCTCATATTACTCAATCTGATAGGCATTCAGAGTTGTTTTCATTTGTATTTGTGAGCACTATTTTTATCTCCATTTTTTTAAGCTAAACTTGGTCAGAATTGTTAAATGTTTGAGACAGTATTTTAATGCAGATCTTCCTGACTATTAAGTACTAAACTCATTCTACTGCTAATTAAGATGTTGTAAGGATTATAAAAACAAAAATTCCCTGATCATAATGTGGAATGGTTAGAAGTTCAATTATCATATCCTCCATCATAGAGATAAGGCAAATAAGGTTCTTAGAGTTACATGTCCAGAGTACATAACTCATTTTAGATGTTTGTCCTTCAGTGTGGAAGAAGACCATGACATCAGGGAGATGATACCAAGATAGGTACATGAATTGGATTTGAATGGGGGGGAAACTGTGCTAAGTCACCAGGCTAACTTTTTCCTCCAAGTCAGATAGCAATCAGGACAGCTAGAGATGATTCTGGAGGTGAGGCTATCAGGCTCAGGCAGTTCACCCAAGATCACACAGCTAGTAAGTGGCAAGTATCTTGAGGTCACATTCGAATTCCTGCCCTCCTGATTCTAAGGTCAGTGCTCCATTCACTACACCATCTAGCAATACTTTTAGTAGCACTTTGAATTTAGTTCTAACTTCAAGACAATTCTCAATTCATTACTCCAGGCTTTTTAACTGACTGCCATGTTTTTAAAATGTTATCTTTGATGACTCCATCATGAGAAAAAATACTAACCAGTACCAGATATAGAAAGAAAATACTAATCAAATACTCTGAAATATTAAAATTTGTATTTTTGGTCTTTATTACAGAAGTCTGCTAATCTTGAACAGGATTAAGATAAGATTTTCTGTTACAATATCTATGTAAAAATCTCAAAATAATTCCAATAACTCAGTTAAAAATTTCACAATTTTCATAACAGAATAATTTCCATTCAAATAAAGACTTTAGAGAGTTATAGCATATGTTAACCCATTCCCTTTCTTTTTTTAACCAAATTAAGTGTTTCAAATTTTGTTAAAAACACATCCAGACCTTCTTACAGAAAATTATCTCAGTTTGGATTTCCTAATAATAACCATGTAAGGTTATGAAGGATAAAAAGACCAGATGACAGGCTAAAGTATAAGGATTTCAGCATCCTTTATATGCTACAATTTAACCACAAACATTTAAGCAAACAGATTGATCTTCTTTGAAACTCGTCCAACATAAAGAAACAAAATTTACTTACTTATTAAGGGGCATATTGGAGTCCTAAATACTTCAGGTTTTCTAAAGTTGTTGTCAGATAATATATGCACCCAGGGTCTTTTGAAAAAGATATGAATCATTGAAGCACTTTATTAGCCCATTGTGATCCATGATGAGCCAATATTTACCATATAATTATTTACACCTCTGCTAATAACATAGGAACTAATAAAAATATCTTTGTGTAGGCAGGAGGATTGCGATAGGTCACCTTGAAGATTACATCTTAAGGTAGCCTCCTGCAGGTGTTCATTTCATCAAATTTCCTATCATTTTCCATATGTCTATTATATTTCATCAAAGTATAGTAATTATATGGTACAGTAAAGTAAGTTTCATAGAATATTATAAAGTGATAATCATATGCTTTGTGAGCATGTGAATTGGGAACTTCTGTCTTTACTCATGATATAACAAATATTTTGGAGAACATCTTTAAGATGATGGTGATTGATGATGATGAAGAAGAAGATAATAATTATAACGAGCATTTACTTAGTATTTTAAAGTTCACAGAACACTTATATGTCAATTTGTTTGATCCTCATAACTGAGTGAGTTAAGTGTTATTATTATCCATATTTTTAGAGATAAGAAAAAAAGAAAGATGTTAAATGGCAGCTTCACAACTTTAAGAGGAAAAAATATTGTATTAACATAAACTTGGAAACTGAAAGTTATCTTACTTGTCATGTCAAACCACTGGACCTAGCCAATACTTCATGTGGAATGGATGAAAGGAACATTTTTCTCTGACTTGGTTTTTTTTTTAAATCTACTGTATTTCTGCATACTTTTTGCTCTCATTCTCACTTGACATATAGTCCAGAGAGCCAACAACAAAAATGTATTCTCAAAAAAATAATACTTCACTGAAATACTGTCAAGAAGGAACAATTTTGTGTTTTATTTCAGATTTCATTTTTTGCCTTTATGTGATCAGCAATGTATCTTGCTAGTATAACAGTGGAATTTTCTCTTATTTCTACAATGTTATAGAATTGCTTGGGTTTTTTTTTACTGTATTTTTTTAGTGAATGAGTAGTATTTTTAGAGAATTTAAGGTCTTACTTGTATTGTGAAGTAGGGAAAACAGGCTAATGTCTGACATATATCAAATTTGTCAATCATCACTTGTTCAACAAGATCTCTTTTTAAAAAATATTTTATTTATTTATTTTTCCAACTACATGCAAAAATACTTTTCTTTTTTTTAATATTTATTCTTTTTGCAAGGCAATGGGGTTAAGTGGCTTGCCCAAGGCCACACAGCTAGATAATTATTAAGAGTCTGAGGCCACATTTGAACTCAGGTCCTCCTGACTCCACAGCTGATGCTCTAACCATTGGATCACCTAGCCACCCTGCAAAGAGAGTTTCCAACAATCATTTTTCCGTAAGGTTTTGAATTCCACATTTTCTCCCTCCTTCCCTTTCTCTCCCCCTAAGAGAAAGCTATCTAATATACTCTATATAAGCTAATATGTTTAACATATTTCCATATTAATTATGTTTCATCAACATTTCTAACCAAAATGATTCCAGAATCCAACAGAACTGTTAGTTATTAATTTTCATGATTTCAAAATATTTTTCTTAATCAAAGTGCCACTCATAAGATATGGAAAAACTTCTTCCCCCAACATGCCTTCCTCCTTTGTCCTCCCTCATAAAAAATGGAATTTTTGATGTAGAAACTGACTTATGAGGGGGGAGACTCTATGAAAAATGTAAGTTGTGAAAAAAATTAAATTAAATGTGAAAATTCAGTGTTGATTGCAATCAATCTAACAAATACCTACTAGGCACCAGGTATTAATGTGCTAGAGGACAAATGATGAAATATAACTCCAATCAATCTTTACTAATTAGGGGTCTACTATTTGCTAAGCACTGAAAATATGAAGATGAAACAAAAAGTCCCCCACACTCAAGGAGTTTATATTGTACTGTAGTAATTAGACCTCAAAAGAGATGAGTATAGGGGCAGCTAGGTGGTGTGGTGGATAAAGCACTGGCCCTGGAGTCAGGAGTACCTGGGTTCAAATCCAGTCTCAGACATTTAATAATTACCTAGCTGTGTGGCCTTGGGCAAGCCACTTAACCCCATTTGCCTTGAAAAAAGCCTAAAAAAAGAAAAAAAAGAGGTGAGTATAAACACATGACGACTAAGGGAGGAAAGAAAGGTACCATTAATGCAAGGTTGTGTAGGGGGTTTTCAGGAAATATTTTATCTTCTGAAGTAGTATGCAGTATTGTAAAAGACTCCTCATACATATACAGTTTATCATATGGCTACTATCTCCTCTTCAGGATTTCAGACACTCCTTTCCAGTATTTTCTCAGTATTTTAGTTGATTCATCTCCCCAAAGATCTTTCTTCTTCCCTTTTCCCTCTATTTGGAAAAAACTTTGTGATCTCATCAGCTTCCATAAATTCAATCTCTATTTCTATGCAGATGAATCCCAGGTTCAAATATTAAGCCCTAGTATATCTCCTGTGATTTAGTCCTGACCCTCATCAGTCATCTTCTGGACATTTCCATTGAGATGTCCCCACAGACATCTCAAACCCAATCAGCAGTCCTTATCTTTCCTCACAAACCTTATCAGTTTTCTTATAACATGTCCAGTATGGAGTCTATTGTCTTTCCTCAAAAATTCTTCTTTCTATCACCTTTCCAATTACTATAAAGGACAACATTATCCTTGAAGTCACCCAGGTTCAAAACCTTAGTGGCATCCTTGCTCTTTACTCTCACTCTTCCAATATGTCAAATCACAATTGCCAAATGCTGTCATTTTACGGGCCCATCTCTTCTTTCCTCTCCACTCATACAATCACAACCTTTATATAAGTCCTTACCTCCTCTTAACTGTATATTGCAAGAGCTTCTAATTTATCATCATCTTCACTTATCTGTGCTTATTCACATCCATTCTCCACTTGACTGTCAAAGTAATCTTACTAAAGCAGGGCTCTCATAATATCAACACCACCCTCCCCTCATCTCCTACTCAATAAAATAGGGTCTCTCCTCTGATTCTTAGTTTCTGTGGTGTGCTTCAAGACAGAACAAATTTTACATTCTTTAGGCAGCATTTCCTATTTCTACACCCTCCCCCCCAAGATCTACTCCCCCATTGCTAGTATCTACCCTCAGTCTCCCTCCCATCTACTTTGAATATATGAGTATAGGTAATTATTTACTTGTGGTCAACTTCATTTGAATGTGACATCTTTTGAGAGCAGAATCCTTGTTTCTGGTTTTTCTTTATATCTCAAGTACTTATCCCAGTGCCTCATATAGTTGTGGTTGGTAGTCCTTTATTTTGGAAGAGGGCCAATGACAATATCAAGTGATGGATTGACCTTCACATTAATTGGATTTAAGTGAGATAGAGTTGCCCAGAATTGTCAGCCTCACTCTGTCTTCCAGAGTCACTGAGGTTCAATGGCAAGAAAAGATTTAAGATGACTAGTGATGGACCAGGATGCAGTATATGATTTTGGCATTTTTGATGTCTGACTAAATTCTAAACATTCCACAATTTCTACAGTTGGCTTCATGACCACTGAAACAAATTGTTCTCATCTTCCCATTCCAAGTAGGCTAGAGAGCAACCTAATTCAACAATGGGTTTGATGTCTGGTAGTGACTTTCAGCCTGGTTTAACCCATCTGCTTAAATGGAATTGCTTCACATACTACAGTTTCTTGGAGCCACAGGCAAGATGATGGGAGGATGAACAGTCCTAAAAAGGATTCACAAGAATATACACCTGAGGTGCTAGCCAATCCAGAACAACCTGTATTCCACCTCACACATTGTAATCATTTGAAAGTCTTAATGTCTGATTTGTAACTTTGGATTTTATTGTTTTTCTTTGTTACAGTGGAAGATTTTTGAGTAAGATAAGTAGTATATAAGAAAAGAAGTTGCAAAAAACACAATCATTAAAACATATAAGCAAAATTAAAATGTGATGACTACTACTGAAGTTCTAGTTTTTAAATTTCATAGAAAAAAGACAGGTGAAAGGCATGCTGACATTTGATGATTGAGAGTCTTTGATTTGCCATAAATATATGAATAAATATATCATCCTGTATTATTTTTTCTTAATGGCTTTAAGGCATTTGATCATGGTAATTATGGATATTCCTGTTTCAATCAAGTTATGTCTTCTTGATATGGACAGAAATAAATGATAAAAAATTCAATAATACAAAGCATTTCATTTACAACAAACCTTACCAAATTTTCCTCCTTAAGTAAGGATATGGATAAAAAAATAATGGTTTCACCAATCAATAGAGTTCAAATCCTCATACTGATACCTACTAGCTGAGTAACACTAAGAAAATCATTTAATTTTTCACAGCTTCTGACAGGTCATCTGCAAAGTGGACATAACAATATTGACACTATGTAGCTCATAAGGGCTTTTTAGGGCGAGGCAGAAGTAGAGGGGAGGAATTTTTTAAACCTTACAACTCTAAATAAGCAAAAAATATTATTAAACAAAAATGTACATTTCTTCATGAAAAAAAATCCAAACTTTCATTTAAACTATAAACTATGAGATTTATCGTTCCCATTTTACAGTTGATGAAACTGAGTCTCAGAGAAGTTCAGTGACTTATCTTGGGTCACACTGAAACAAAATAAGGACATGAGATGTAATATATACATGGATAAGAATGCTAAAAGTGCCTTGGGACAGAATTGAGTATCATTGGCAAGATGAATGAGGGAAAGTTTCATGAAAGCAATGGTCCCTAAGCTGAGAATTGAAACCTCCAATTAGAAATTTGGAGAGATAGAACTGAAAAGAACATTCTGGGCCTTAGGGATGACTTGAATGAATGCATGGAAGATGAAGAAGGATAGTGGAGGTCAAGGAACAGCAAGTAATCGAGTATAGAACCTACAGTTATTAAGGGGGATTCACATTAAGAAAAAAACTGAAAAGCTAGTTTGGAACTTGATTACATGGGATCTTTAATATATGCCTAAGGGACTCATGGGAATAAGGAATCTATTTTTTCTTAGAGATTACAGGGAACTCAAGGAAGTCCTTAAGCAGTGAAGTGGCATGGGTAGATCTTTTCTTGGAATGAATATTGTGTAGTTTGTGCAAAGGAGAAAACAAATAGGAGAGAGACTCTAGAAGCACTGCCAAAAATTTTAGAACTTAGAAAAATGGAGAATGAAATGTTCTTTCACTAACTTTAACTTCTAATTAATATGCAATAACTCTCCCAAAAGCATTGTAGACAATACAGAGAAAGCAATAATACAGTCCCTTCTCTCATGAAGTTTATAATCTATTATGATAGATAAGACATGCATATAGTACATGTGATACTATATTTTATATATATATATATTGATATCTGTGTATATATGTATAAATACAAACATACACATATAATATATATATATATGTATGTATTTAACAAATGTGGACTATGCAGAGAGGACTAGCACTTCAGGTGTTAGAGCTTGGCAAACCTTTTCAGGACTTCTCAGCCACCTCTCACCCAACTCTCATCTGTGGCTCTACCACATCACCAAATCAGGTTAAGGGTAACAGAGAGGCCTCAAAACTTTCAGTGACTTAGGGAGATATCCACCTAATGCCTTTGAAGATTTTCCTCCAGATCCCATAGGTAAAAAGTTTCTTCTAATAGCCATTAAAGAAATGGGGCATAAGTAAGTGAAATATCTAGAAATTGGTCAGACATTGAAAATGGCCAACCATTGCATTACAAACCATCACTGGTTTCCTTGACTTTTGCCTTGTTGATGAACTTTGATAATTCTGGATGAGTGAAGTTTTATGCAACTCTGTCTCATTTAAATCCAATTCACACATAAGTCAATATATTACCCCATGATGGCATTGATCTTCTTTGAAAAAAAAAGGATAAACAAATAACTGAACTTTACAAAAATGAATGTTAAAAACTATCTTTACATATAATTGAAAAAACAGATAGATGATAGATAGATAGATAGATAGATAGATAGATAGATAGATAGATAAATGATGTATAACCTCTAACAGATTATTTGCTATAGGGCAAGGGGAGGGAAATGTGAAAGGGAGAAAAGTTTTCAAAAATGAATGTTGAAAATTATATATAAATATATACATATATAATTGGAAAAATAAATGCATAAACATTATCTGTCTATGTGTCATTTTCCACTCCTGCCATCCCAAGTAGAACTTGTGATCCTTGAAAGCAAGGATTGTTTCATTTTTTTTCTTGTATCCTCAACACCAAGTATAGACCCAATATAGTTATTTAATAAGTTCTTCTCAAATTGAACCTTCTGACAAGGTAAAATGGACGGTCACTTCTACATCCAGGCTTCAGAAGACTATTCTATTAAGAATCTTCACATCCTCCATTCCTGTTCAGAACTGATACTTACTTACTGTAATTTACTTATTTTGATCACTTATTATAACACCTCAGAAACGAGTGAAAAAAAAAAACACTTTTTGATGGGGTGCTGACTTCCTCCATCATACTACATGGGATTGAAAAAAAGGGCTCTCACAGTTTCTCCACCAACCTCTTTATTCTCTAAATGTTCTCAATATTCTGCTTTCAAGTGGGAGTTTTAAGAAATAAATGAAATCATGCCACTAAAAATAGCTTTTCTGTCCACACTTCTGTTGTTCCTTGCCAGGCCAACTTTAATAGCAGGTTTTCACACACCTTGACCACATAAAAGGGCACCTGGTATATAAAGAAGGAGAGTCTTGGCTTCCAAATGCAATTCTGTTCTAATTTCTCAGCTTTCAGAACTTGTGATTTTCATATTCATGCATGCAAAAACCCTGCCGAGGCCTATGCTAGGGTAGTTGATAAGACACAAAGGTGAGACTAATCACTTTCTGTGGAATGAAGTCCCTAATTAGCACTCTAATTATAAAAAATTGGATTGATTGAGTAGTAATTTTCAAGTGTATTTCACACACAAAAAAATTAATCTGACTGTGAGATGGTAGGACCTGTGGAAGTCTTAAGTATGGTTTCTGTCAAACTCAACCAGGGAAGGTAGAATAGGTAATGAAAAAAGGCATCAGTGCAGAGCCACGAACATGAAGAGGAAGATAAAGGCAGGCTCTTTTCACAAGTAAGTGACTCGTTCATCAGGGCACCTCTGTCACCTGCAGCCAGTTACTGGATAGATGCACTGAATTTCCTTGTCAGCAGCATAAATAGCAGGGTCTTCCTCCCCGCTCCTCCAAGCAGTTCAGGGGCCTCTAAAGCTGGCACTGGGGTGAATTATAAACTAATTGAAAAGGCCAGATTTCAGAGACTGTTTCTAGGAGACAGGAGCATATGTATAAATTTTCACAATATATAAACAGATTGTTTGGGTAGACTGGGCTCTTACTGTCTTGAGCTTACATTTAGTACATATAACATATGGAAGAAGTTGGTATTTTTCTTTCAGAAGCACTTTTTTGTGTATCCCATTAATCTCTACACTACACAGTGGAATTTTTTAAAAAGTATTTTCCCATTCCACATACACAAAGAAGTAACTTATGAAGGTGAAACATTGCGTTATATCTGTGCATAATTATCCAACTTACTATTACACTGGCTTATAGAAATGTCCTTCAACCTAGCTATTTTTCAAACTACAAGAGAACATAGAAGAAGCAAGATATGGTAGCTGCTGTGGTTTCAGTATATTATATTATGTTGGGTTCAAATCCTGCCTCTGCTACTTACTACCTCAGAGACCTTGAGAAAGCTATAAACTCTCTTGTTGGTGACTTCTAGGGCAGAACCAAGATGGCAGCATGAAGCGAACATGTCCCTGGAGCTTTTCCCTACCAAAGATAAATGAAGACTTTACTCTGACATTCAAGCTACAGATGCCAACAAGAAAAAGAGAAGATTCAAAGAAGTTTTCAATGGTAGATAACATGGAGGATCTTCGGTGAAGGTCTATCTCTTAGGGGGGAAGGGGGAAATAAAGTCCAGGAGGCAGGAGAGGGGAAAGCCAGTGGGAGGCTCTTAGCCACAGAGCAATCCAGGTCCCTACAATTTAATAATGATAGAGGTCCTGGCAGCTAGAAAGCAAGACAGCGAGGAGGACCCCAACCCCAAACAATTCTGGGAACATAGATGCAAAAGACAGGACTGGATTAGTGACAAACCACTGCTAAGTCAGAACCTGGACATAAAGAAGGAAACAAAACTCTGCAAGGGCAAGGCTTGGACTGCATAGGCAACACCTTGGCTTGGCCAACAACAAGCAAGGAAGGCCCCAGCAAAAAAAAAAAAGTTTGGATCTATACTCCCTATACTCCAGGAGTAGAGCTAAAACAACAAAGACGAGCAGAAAAGCTAAACTCTCTTGCCCTCAGCTTCCTCTTCTGTGATCAGATAGAGAAAATAGATGAAGTCCCTTCCAGTTCTAGATGTGTGACCTATAATTAAATGACCATAAACTTCCCATGTAACTCTAATTCTATTGATAATAAAATGATATATATGTATCTATCTACATAGATACATAGATTTTACATATTATATATATATGTATATATATTTATGCAGGAGAGAGTAGGGTAATGAAAAAATATAAAAAGATTATAAAGGACAATGTGATTGATAGTGTTAAAGATGGCAGGCAGAGTGGTCAAGAAGCATGAGGACTGAGAAGAGAACATTAGATTTGGCAATTAAGACATTGTTAATAACTTTGGAAAGGATGTCTTCAGCTTTATGATGATTTTTAGAAGCCAAACTATAGACTAAGGAAGAAAGATAAAGGGAAGTGGAGGCATCTGTCATAGCCACAAAAGGTAGGAGAGAAATGGGGTGAAAGCTAGCAGGTATGTATAGGTTAAATGACAATAATGAATCTATATCCTTTCCCACATTCTGAAAAAAAGTTGAATGGTTCTCTGAAATCATGTTAAACTTTAGCTTCTCTTGGAGTTTCACCATGTTTCCATAACTCTTAAGAGTGAGATCAAGGGAGTGACTAGGTGGCGCAGTGGATAAAGCACCAGCCCTGGAGTCAAGAGGACCCGAGTTCAAATCTGGTCTCAGGCTCTTAATAATTACCTAGCTGTGTGGCCTTGGGCAAGCCACTTAACCCCATTTGCCTTGCAAAAACCTAAAAAACAACAAGAGTGAGATCAAGAGAAAGCTCCAGAACAAGACACACTTAAATCCCTTGTCTAACGCTTTCCCTAGTGTCTCTCCTTGAATCTGACCTCACTTAACTGTCCTATCTCATATTTCTTACCTTTCCTCACCTAGAAAGAGAGCAGACTCTCACTAGCCATAAGTATCTTTGCCAAGAAGCCAAAAGAAATGTTTCACTGCAAAGAGAAATTCCAAGAAGGAAAATAACTGGTTACTGAAGTCACAGAATTTTCATTACAACTTCATCAATTTTCTTCCCTATAAAGTTGAGTTCCACTTGCAAAGATCATCTTCCACAGCACAATTAGCTAAAAAGGCTAAGAGGACAAAATGACTTTTGCTGCTTAGGCAGCCACAGTCACTGGTCTGGTGCTCATGAAAACAAAGTACTTGTATAATGTAGACTCAGCCTTGTGTTTTCAGTATTTCATTCCCAAGATGCAGTCATTAACAAACCATGGAAAACTTTCAGTTCCTCAGATGGAGTTTAAAAGTTTTTTTTCTGAAAATTTGCCCCTCTGATCTCCTGGTGTTTTGATGCATTTGATGATACATGGATTGTTCTTCATAAATACCTTTCTTGTGAATGGATTTTAAAGTTTTTGTTATACCTTCTATACTGTTTTTCCTTGCAATAACCTCATAAACATATTCAAAGATATAGTTCAAATTTCAAGATATATTTCAAAGCAAAATATATTTGGAAAATAAACACCTTGGAGATTTTGAATTCTTTTTGGTATTGTTCCAAAAATAAATAGGGAAACACCTATTTTAGCAATGGGTAGGTGGTATGAATATGTTTCAATCAAATGTCATTTGTCCAACAGATCTGAAAGGAAGGAATGGAAAATAGAAACAGAAGAAGAAGAAGAAGAAGAAGAAGAAGAAGAAATTATATTCTTCAAAGAGTCCAATAGATGTATGTCATAGTTTCAAAACCTACCTCTGCTTATGAGTCTTGATCAAGTGACCTAACATCCCTGTTGCTTCAGTTTCTTCATGAGGGTTTGATCTTATGATCTCTGAAATATCTTCCAGTTTCAGATCTTATTATACTACAGTCATCAATGTGCACACTTTTTCTAACAATAGAGTTAACAACCCATTCATTCCTACCTCTCCAATGAAAATATTTTTTCCATATTCTTTCCTAAATTTGCCAAAAAGACAAATATCTTTTCTTGCTTTCCCTTTTCATTACAAGGAAAATTAAATACATAGTAAGCAAAGGCAACCAGACCTTAATTTGTCCTTTTAATTCTTCACATATCTGAAGGACACATAAAAGTCCTGAGTTTGATCTCTTTCCATTTCTAGTGTGACCCATTATTTTGCTTTGCTATATTATTACAATTTGAAAGTACCCTAGCATCTGTTACACATTCCTTATGTCAGCATGTCATTTTCTTAACATAATTGTACAAAATGTGAACCTCTTGATACATGTAAATCTATGCTGAGAATATTAACATTCTAAATTCACATTGTGGTACATATCAGAAAAAAAGATACTTGTTTGCAGAAATATGATTCAGAAGTTCTTATTCATATCCTACTTTGAGGGAGACTTTTCTTGGCCAGAATTTGAAACCAGGGTGAGAGCTGAAGGATTAGGTAGGAAGAAAAAAGAAATGAAATAAGTGAGGGATAACAACTAGGAAAATGATAAAAGATAGAGTTAAGAATAAAAAAGTCAAAGGTTTTTTTATAAACTACTCATAACTTTCTAAGAAAAGCAGTAAAATGCTATGAATACATACCTAGAAAGAAACATATAACCTAGGACTGAACCAGGATGGACACAGTAGGTACAGAAAGGAAAGGAGAAAGAAAGGTGGATGGAAGGAATTTAGGGTTTCAAGCCTGGATAAGTGGGAAGTTTAATGGTGCTTTTAACATAAACAAGAAAGAATAAGAAGAGTATGTTACAATGATGAGTATGTTTTCAGATATGCTGATTTGGGGTATATTATTTAGATACAAATGAAGCTGGAGTTATGTCTGATATTTCTTCAATCTTTTACTTAATGATTTTTTCTCTTTGTTAATTTTTCTTAGGAATCATCTTTATATGGGTCTTACTTGAATAATAGTGTGTTATGGTCTCTGAATCATAGTCAAAGACTCTTTCAGAGGTGGCATGGCTGATAGGGTTCTCAAACTATTCTAGAATCTGAATGCTAGAATCTTTGTCTTTGAGTATGAAACCCCTATTTAAAGAAAACATTTCTCTTAACTGATCAGAAAAAGTCCATTCCCCATTCTTCAGGGCATTCTGACTTTTGCCTATCTCTTTTATTACTACTCTACAAGTCTTAAGGACTAATTTTGTGGAAATCCCATCCTTATTCTGACTCCTTTAAAATCCAAGTTGATATGCTTGTAGTATTTTCAGTCATTAAGGTTGATTCTACCTCTCCAGTGAAACTTAGCTTCTTTGCTGACTGTTTTAGTCTCATACCTGGACCTGGGTCCTGTAGTATTTATGTGATTTTGCAAATTTACATCATCATCCCTAGCACCCCCCACCCTCATCAGCACAGTTTTAACAGAGAGAGGAGGAGGTGGTGATTTCTTTCTGTTTGAAATTCAAGCCCCCTTGTAATATTATTGTTTCTTTTTGTAATCTTAAGGATTCCTTCTCCAATCCTCGGTTCATTAACATAAAAGAAATTCATGACCCTAAGTCCAATGAGTGCTTATGTTATTTATATATGATCTTTTTCATCGATTTCTTTTGATGATTCTCTTCTGCTCTTCCCCCTGACTTTTCTGTGATCCAATTCTCAGCATCCCTGATGCATATACAGAAAAGAGAATAGGACAAGTCTCAGAAGGCGTTGTCAGGGATGGCCCTGTTCCTGACATTGTGATACAGAATTGTCACAACCAGTCCTGAGTCTCATGAAGCAGCTAGAAATCTAAGCAACTTATATTATGGGTTACACACTCTAACTAACTCTATGGATGAGACCCTCCCTACAAAGGCAATCAGGCCATAGGGAAATACAAACAGAGAGAAAAACATCCAAGTCATCAGACTCTCCAGAGATGCTTGTCTCTTTGCTCTCTTCTTCCTTCTATCAATACCATATGAATATAAAATTTAACCATATTAACGCATGACTGTAGGCTGGCTCTGCTTTCAAAGGCAGGATAGGAACAATATCAGCAAATGATATCCCATTGCCACAAGCAATGTGATCCTCACAAAAACTATGGTGGAAAGGTGCTATTATAATTCCCTTTTGACAAATGAGGAAACTGAAGGTAAAAGTGACTTATTTAGGGTCACATAGATAGTGTCAGGCAGTATTTGAATTCAACTCTTCTAAATTAGAAATCTGGTGTCTTACTCACTATGCAACCAAACTGCTAAGACTAAGGTGATTATTCACACAGAATGGAATGAAAAGCAAATAATTTTCTTATGGATTTAATGCTGATAAGTGATGTGATTAAACAAATATAGCAACACGTTCAATTCAATAAATATTTATTTATTTCTTAAGAACCTATCAGGTGTGGGGCAGCTAGGTGTTCAGTGGATAGAGCACCAGCCCTGGAGTTAGGAGGTGCTGAGTTCAAATTCATCCTCAGACACTTAAATAATTACCTAGCTGTGTGACCTTGGGCAAGTCATTTAACCCCATTGCCTTAAATAAATAAAAAATACACAGTAAAAGCACCTACAGTTTCATGGAAAAAGTCATAAGTAGATGAAAGAATCATTAGGTATTATGGAACTTACTCATTTTAGAGATGAAACTAAGATTCAAGGCGCTCGAATGACTTATCCAAGATCACAAAGGTATTAAGAATCACAGATGGAATTAAAATATAGGACCTCTTAACTCCAGAGTCAAAATTCTGACCTCTGTTCTTGCCCTAAAAGAGTCTATTCTGTACTAGGATGGTTACAGCAATTGAAAGATAAATACAAACCAAGGAATTCAAAGGGGTGTGGAATATATTGGAGTTTTCCCTGTAATAATAGGATTTTTTGTTTTTTAATTGACTTTTCTAGCTGCCTCCTGTCTCAGTTTTGTATATCATTTGCCTGTGTAGATCCTACAACAAAAAAAAAAAGGATGAGAAAAAGAATCAAACAATTAAGTGACCCTTGATTATTTTTTTCCTGAGATCTAGCATTAATAAGGGAAGAATTAGAATGCTAAATGTCAAACATTCCTGGATTTTCAGCCTATGTATTTGACTACATATCACCGATCACTTTGATTCAACAGCGTACAAATTAGATAAGTACTGTAAAACTAAAAGTCATACGAGTTATTGCATTCTCAATAAGTAATGAAAATGGGATTCAATTGGAAGATGACTTCTATTACCATGTAAAATGAGAGAGTATAATTGAAAACACAGATAAGAAGTACAACTTACATTTCCTGGAGGAGTTCTGTAAACAGCATATTTAAATCCTCCAGGAATTCCCAGAAAACAACCTTGTTAGAAAAATTCTATTCATGTTTTACTATTTCTCTATTTTAAATAATTCAGTGGTGCACAACATACTTTTTGTGCAGTTCATTAATTTCCAGAGTCTATAGGTCTGTAGGACTCAATTTCTTTAATCATGCATGTAAAATTAATTATTAGAATTTTTAATTTTTGCTGATTTCAGCATTTTGCAAAAGCACATAATACAGCCTTCAGCAAAATACATATCACATAACAGCAAGAGGAAAAATGACTATAACTTTTCTGAAAATGAATTTTCTGTTTCAATAACTTGTGCTCAAATCATTAGGGCAAATACATTGTTTTTTCTTCTCCCATTTTGGTCATGTCTTCAGCACAATTGTTTAAAAAATGACAATTTACAACTTGCCAAGACTCTGAAGACTTTGATTTTCATATGGATGGGGCAATTAGTTTTTGGAATAAATGCTGCAAACATATTTTCCAGATAAAATCATATTGATCCTATTCCATGTGGGGATTTTCATTCTTGTGAGGTACCAATGCTAGATTTAAAAGATGCCTAAAGAGTTAGCTGTCTTTTCATCAGTTTTTTTTAAAAAGGCTTTTTTTACTTGTATTAATGATCATTTGGGACAATCCATGGATCAGAGAAAACAATCGACCCAAAGAAAGGAAAATATTGCCTGAATTATTCAGTAAATGGTATTACTCTGATGCTGGATGAATGAAGACTGTGAAGATCTGACTTGAAGTTCAAGGAAAGGAAAACTACCAATAGACAGCAGAATAAAATAGATATTTTGAGATTTATTTGTCAGCTAAGATGATAGTCAATTTCAGACCACCTGGATTGACTTGGGTATCAAAAGTCTAACATGCAAATATTCATTAGTGAATAAATCAAATCGTTGATAGTTTAACAAAAGTTTATGAAGGATCTGCAATTTGGTCAGTGTAAGACTGGCAATTTTATCCATCATTTCAGATCTTAGCCTTTCTGTGGTTTTAACAGATTAGGCCTAGAACATTAACTTGAAGTGATTTTCCCAGGGTTACACATACAGCTTATTGTTGTAGAAAAGGGATATTCTAAAAGTTAAAGGAGAAATTAACAAAATTGAAAGCAAGAAAACTATTGAAATAATAAATAAAACAAAGAGCTGGTTTTATGAAAAAAATAAAATTGATAAACCTCTGTCAAAGCAGACTCAGAAACTTTTTGAAAACAATTACAAAACACTTCTCACACAAATAAAATCATACTTAAATAACTGGGCAAATATCAACTTCTCATGGATAGGCTGAGCAAATATAATAAAAAAATGACAATTCTACTAAAAATTAAACTACTTGTTTAGTGCCTTACTGATCAAAATTCCAAATAATTACTTTAATGAGTTAGAAAAAAATTTAAGTAAATTCATATGGAGAAATAAAAAGTCAAGACTCTCCAGAGATTTAATGAAAAAAAAAAAGAAGGTGGCTTAGCCCTACCAGATTTAAAATTATATTATAAAGTATCAGTCATCGAAACTGTTTGGTATTGGCTAAGAAATAGAGTGGTGGACCAGTGGAATAGACTAGGTGCAATAGCAGAAATTGATTATAGTAACCTGCTGTTTGACAAGCCCAAAGAGTCCAGCTATTGGGATAAAAACTCTTCAACAAAAACTGTTGGGAAAATTGGAAGTTAGTATAGCAGAAACTTGGATAAGACCAACACTTCACACCCTATACCAAGATAAAGTCAAAATGGATACAGGATCTAGACATAAAAAATATTATAAGTAAACCAGGAGATCAAGGAATAGTTTACCTCTCAGATCTATGGACAGGGGAACAAGTTATGACCAAGGAAGAGATGGAGAACATCATTAAAAATAAACTAGACAATTTTGATTACATTAAATTAAAAAGCTTTTGCACAGACAAAACCACTGTAACCAAGATCAAAAGAAATATAGTGAATTGGGAAACAATTTTTATGACTAGTATTTCTGACTCGTTTCTAAAATATACAGAGAACTGAGTCAAAATTTTAAAAACAGACAAGCCACTCCCCAATTGACAAATGGTCAAAGGTTATGCAAAGGCAATTCACAGAAGAAGAAATCAAAGCTATCCATAGTCATATGAAAAATTGCTCTAAATCACTAATTAGTAGAGAAATTCAAATTAAAATATCTCTGAGATACCACCTCATATCTTTCAGACTGGCCAATTTGACCAGAAAGGACAATGATCAATGTTGGAAGAGATGGGGGAAATCTGGGACACTAATACATTGTTGGTGGAGCTGTGAACTCATCCAACCTTTCTGGAGAGTAATTTGGAATTATGCCCAAAAGACAACAAAAATGTCCACACCCTTTAGTCCAGGAATACCATTACTGGGTCCATAGCCTGAAAAACTTATGAAAAAGAATAAAATCATTGCCTGTACAAAAATATCCATAGCAATTCTGTTTGTGGTGGCAAAAAATTGGAAATAGAGTGAATGTCCATCAATTGGGGAATGGCTTAATAAACTGTGGTATATGTATGTCATGGAACACTATTGTTCTATTAGAAACCAGGAGGGGTGGGGGTTCAGGGAAGCCTGGAAGGATTTGCATGAACTGATGCTGAGTAAGATGAGCAGAACCAGAACATTATACACCCTAACAGCAATATGGGAGTGATGATCAACCTGAATTGACTTGCTCATTCCATCAGTGCAACAACCAGGCACAATTTGGGGGCATCTGCGATGGAGAATTGTGAAAAGAGAGAAAGAATTGTGCAGTCTGAACAAAAACCAAAGATTATTACTTTTAATTTTTTAAAAAGTTATCTTATTATGCAATTCTGCTATATCTCATACTTTATTTCTTCCTCAAGTATATGATTTCTCTTTCATCGCATTCAACTTAAATCAATGCAAACCACAGAAACAATGTAAAGACTAACAGATTGCCTTCTGTGGGGTGGTGAGAGGAAGAAAGCAAGATTAGGGGAAAAATTGTAAAATTCAAAATAAATAAAATCTTACAAAAAGAAAAGATGGGCTTTGGGGAGAAACATTAAAAGCATTGCATGGTTTTCCATCTGAGATCCAGTTCAATTCCATCCTCCTGATTCCAGCTCACAACCTTTCTACTTATGAATACAGTCCCCAGCATATGCTTGCACTGATGAACCTGATATCTTATCCTAGCCAAGAGTCTATGTCAATCTGTACACCATGCATTTTTTTTATCAACTTTGTATTACGGAATGGACAACCAGACCTGCATCAAAATGTGCTGAAAGGGTCAAGAAATAGAACCTAAACTCAAAGTTCATGGAAATGAATTGAGAAGGATTAGGTGGAATCATAGTTGTTCAGACCAACTCCTGCAGGAGACTAGAAATCAATGATATCACAAGTGAGTAATGACCAGAATGCCACAAGATTAGCATCATGTCTGTAAGTCTAAACATTAATTTCCTATTGTACTAGTGGAAAGAGAATCATTTTACTTGTTAGGGCTTGTCTTCAGACATAATGTAGTTTAGGCTTCCATGGTTAGTTTAGGGTTGTTCTAAACATAATTATAATAGTAACTGACATGTCTTTAAAGAAAGAGATGAGATAAGTATTTGGTTTCTGAAGTGATTCACGTTTTGAAAAAATAATAAAAACAAGCATATAGACTCTGTTAGTTGCCTTCTCTGCCATAAGACAAAACACCCTTAGGCTGTAGCCCAGGCCATCTGCTCCTTCACTAAATGAACAGAAACTGAAAAATTTCCTCTCAGTGTTTTACTGACCTCTCTGTATGCCAAAAGAGGAGAAGGTGAGGTGGAATGAGAAGGGAAAGGAAGCAATGATACACACTTAAGACACTTCTAAGATTATTTTTTATGTTCCAAAAAAATTAAATTCTTCCTTTTTTCAGGGATGAAATGAGAGAGAGAGAGAGAGAGAGAGAGAGAGAGAGAGAGAGAGAGAGAGAGTAAGAGAGACAGAGAGAGGGAGAGAGAAGAGAGATATTAGGTTAGGTTATTGACTTCATGGAGCTTATTGGGGTACATTTAGAACAAAGCACAAAAGGGTTTAATTTTTCTTTTTTATTTAAGATAGGTGAATATCCATGGTATGCCTGATTGCCTGTAAATTTATGGAATGCAGTTATTACCATACAACTGGAAGAAAAGAAAAACAAAGAAATAGGATTTGCTAATTCAGACCTTGAGAGCAGTCAATGCTGTGTATAGCTCAAGGTCAGAGCAGGTTACCTTTCTCTCTCAGTTTCTCTTCCTGTGAAATGGGATATGCTCTTCTAGCCCACCCTCAGAAGATTCTTCCATCTGTATGAGCTGTGGGGCAGTACTACTTTATTATAAAACTTTAAACATGAAGACAATTACTTTCTGGCTTCTTCTCAGAGTTACTGATCTCAACTCATCCTCATGACATTATAGCATAACCAAAATTTATTATCTGTCTGTTTTTAAGACTTTACAGATTTAAAAGTGAAAGAAACCTGAGAAACTGTCTAGTCCACTCCCTACCATAGCATCTGACAGTTGGAAAGATGATCTATTCTAATCCCTTTGTGTCAGAGACAAGATTTAAACTAAAGTCCTCTGATTTCAACCAAATTTTTTCTGTCATTTTAAAATACCTAAAATATTCCTATATAAATAATTTAAATCAAAAATTATTTTAAAAATTAATTTGATGGTAACAAATATATTCATACAAAATAACATTTTATGTATTTGAAATGAAATCAGTTCATTTCAGTTCTTATCAGGACCTGCTAAAGGGTAAATGCCTCACCATTCAAATCAATATATTTTCCTCAAGCATACAATCAGAAATACATATATACTATTCTCAGAATTGTATAAAACAGATGAAATTTTTGCCCAGATCATAAACCAAACAAGATTTGCAAAGTTGGAGAATCTAAGAAGTTTGGGAAATCTATTTTTATGTCCACCAACTTCTATGCTTCTAGAATAGGAAAGTTTGAAAAGATTGTCCTTGCAGTTTTTCCAGTCCAGCTGAAACATAAAAGCTTGAAGGCTCTTGGGAGAGCCTGTACCCTATTTAGATTTCTAACTTGACTCAGATAACCAACTATGTTTGAGGAAGCTTGAGATTAGCATCTGCACTCCTTAAATGCTGATCATGACAATGAAGTTTTGAAAGTACATTTTGTACTGAATTATAGGGACTTGTCTGGAGAAGTACAAAGAAAAAAGACCTGGATTATCAGCCTATGAAGAAACAAGAGTGTGACAGGACTTTCAAAATAGCTAAAATTATCTGAGGCTTTTTCACTCTCCAAACCTAGCTAGCTATCTCCACTCCAATCCTCTTCTTCCTCCTCCCCCCACCAAAATTCAGATCCAGGATGTTGGATTCTGATTGATGAGGTTTCACCTTTCTTTTTCCCATATATATTTTCTTCATCTTTACAAATAGCTAGGTAGTACGGTGAATAGAGAGTTATATCTTGAAACAGGAAACCTGAATTCAAATTCGACCTCAGAAACTTACCAACTGTGTAATCTTGGCAAAATCAGGTAAAGTTATTATAGGAATATAATCCTGAAGTGGAGAAACTGTCTTTCTTCCTTATTAAATTGTATCCACAGTGTTTCACATCATTCCTAGAACTTAAAAAGCAATAAATATTTCCTCATTCTTTCATATGAGGGTGTGATAATCCTGCTGTGCATTACATCTTTGGAGTTTTGTCCTCAGTTATGGGCATAGCATTTTAGGATCTGCATTATTAATCTGGAAGATGGCAAATAGGATCATAATCATGTGAAGTGAAGGACTAGAAATAAGACGGCTGTCTTCAAATATTAAATAAGCTCAAGCAAATTCAGTAAAACCTTCCTTCAATGCCTCCTATGAACCACTCACTAGGGAACCTGACAAATAAAATTAATTTCCTTGCCCATATAAACATTATATTAAATGCATAGATGAAGATAAATAAATTCAAAGTAATGAGAGGAATAATTCTTAGCATCTGTGAGAATGGAGAGGAGATTGTGGAAGAAGTTGTCTTAGATAAACCCATAAAGAAAGACAAGGAATAAGAAAATCAGAAATAAAGGGGGGGGGGTTAAATTTCAGCATAAGCCATTGCCTGCAGAAATTGTTAGAGACAAGAGATAGAATGACAAATTTGAGCAATAATAACAGTTCAGTCTAACTAAAACTAGCGTTCAAGAAAGGGAGAAATTAGAGTAAAGCTATAAAGGTAGACTAGAGTCATATAGCTGAGAGTCTTTAATTTCAAACTGAGGAGTTTCTATCTTATCCTAGACATAATAGGAAATTGCTAATTCTTTTTAAGCACACGAGGGATGGTTAGATCCTTACTTTGCTGGCAGTTAAGGGAATTGATTTTCAATAGGAGAAAACAAAAGCAAAGAGACCAGTTAAGAGACTATGACAGTAGTCAAGACAAGAGAAGATGGAGGTTTCGACTTGAGTGGTGGTTGTGTCAGTGGATATAAAAGGACTAATGTAACAGATGTTGCAACCATCAAACATATGTAGTACTTGATAAGAAATAGAATGATTGATCAATGAAATAGATTAGGTATATAGGTATACATATATATATATATATATATATATATATATATATATATATATATGATATACAGAAGCAAGTGAGCACAATCATGCAGTGTTTGGTAAACACAAATCTCTAGGGATTCATTATTTGACAAAAGCTGCTGGGAAAACTGAAAAACTCTTTGGTACAAATAAGACATAGATCAATATTTCATACCATATGCCAAGACAAGCTCAAACTATATAAATGATTTAGACATGAAGGATGATAAAAGTAAATGAGGTGGACATGGAAGAAATTATTGGAAGGTTCTATGAATAAGGGAAGACTTCATAACCACAAAGAGATAGAGCTGTTAATAGGAGATAACATGAATAATTCTGATTTTTTAAAAATTTGCAGATTTTTAAAGATTTAAAAGATTTTTGCATAAACAGCATCAATGTAGCCAAAATTAGAGGGTAAGCAGAGAACTTGGGTAGGGTGGAATCTCCCTGATAAAATTCTAATTTTTTCAGATATATAGAGAATCAAGTCACATTTATAAAAAATAAGAGCCATTCTTCACTTGTTGTGTTCAAAGGATACAAAAAAGCAGTTTTAAGAGGAAGAAATCAAAGTTATCGATAGTTCCAAACATTCTAAAGAACATTTTGGAACTATGCTCAAGAATCTATAAAATTCTGCTACCCCTTGACCAAGCAATAGCACTACTAGATTTTAAGCCCTAAAAAGATTAAGGGAAAAGGATTTATATCTAAAAAACTATTTAATCAATTCTCTTTCTTTTGACAAAGAGTTGGAAACTGAGGGGATGGCCATCATTTGGCAGAATGGCTAAAATAACTATGGTATATGAATGTGAGGGAATACTCTTAGACTGTGATAAATGATGGAGGGGATGGTTTCAGAGAAGCCCAATGAAAACTTATATGGACTAATGCAAAAGGAAGTGAGTAGAACCTGGAAAATAATATATACAGTAACATATTAAAGATAATAAATGTAATCAGCAGTAAAAGACTTAGTAGCACTGATCAATACAATGATCTATCACAACTTTAAAAAACCACCATGAAAATTGCTAGAACTTATTGTCTTATAATAGCCCAAAGCCCATTTTTTCTTTCTTGATTTTTCTTGCTTATTTTTTCCAAACATGGCTAATACAGAAATATTTTATATGTTTTCATATGTATAATAGTAATCATATTTCCCACTTTCTTGATGGTTGGGAAAAAGGTAGAAGGAGGAAAGAATCTGAAAATAAAAAAAAATAAAATCTACTTTTAAAATATAAAATAAATTATTTTAAAAACGTACGGGCCGTGAAATCACTGCACTGGAATTCTAATAATTCAGTTTAAAATATGCTTCATTTGGAAAGGAAAATGACATTGAAGAAAGAAAAACTGGGGAAAGAATAAGAACTAGAATCTGCACATAAAGAAGATCCACTGGATTTAAAACAATGCTAAAGTATTTGAAGTGTTGACTTTCAAGGCCTATGAAAAAGGGAATGATTCTAATGGTAGGTGGATGACAGAGAAAGTGAATTACAAGCCCTATTTTATTGCCCTCAAAAATCATAGCATCTGGTTGGGAATTCAAACAAGTTGTCTTCATGGGAAATAGCAATAACAATTAAATACATTTGATGAAATCATTTTGTAAATAATATTCACACAGAACAATATTCTTTACATTCAAAACATTGTTTTAAATATGTGGCAAATGTAAGCTCACAGTGTAATTATTTTTTGCTTTTAAAAAAAAAAGCATTTGAGGGCAACTAGGTGGTACAGTGGATAGAGCACTGGCCCTAGAGTCAGGAGGGCCTGAGTTCAAATCCAGACTCAGACACCTGGCTGTGTGACCTTGGGCAAGTCACCTAACCGCATTGCCTTGCAAAAAAAGAAAAAAAGAACTTCTCAAAAGCATTTGAGTTTATAAAGCAAAATACCATTTCAAATGCTATGCCAACTGCCAACAAAATGATGTCCATGCCTGTGTCTTTAAGCATACACAATACCTTGAAAGATATAATTTTGTTCAAAGTAATTATGGTCTTTAATTCACCATCTTGCCCTCTAGCCCAAAATTCATTAGCCTGTGAGCTTCTTGAAAGCTGAAACTTTTTTTGAGTTGTTCTTTTTGCTATTGTTTAATTTCTTTATATGTCCAGAATAGTGGCTAGGACACAATATATGATTAGTTAATGTTTGTTGACTGAGTATATACTGGCATTAAATTTAAACCAGAATCATAGTCCTGGAGAGAATGTGAAGAATTAAAGTAATGTAGTTTTTCTTTTTTGAGCCAGGCAACAAACTGAATGATTTTATTAACTCTCCAGAGTCTTTTATGGATCACCTCAATGAACATTAAGAATATATCTTGTAGCCCCACAGCATACATCATCAGTTATTAATTTTCTTGCCTAGTGCAAAGCTCAATTTTTTAAAAAGACCTATCTTAATTTATATCAAGCACTTACCTTGTAGGTCCATTTTAAACAGCATGACTGCTGATTCATTGCAATTCAGATATATGCTCTTAGGAAACCCAGGAGAAGGAAGGAGACTGGTTGAGCTAAATGTCAATAACATTTATTGGGCTCTCATTGCAGAACATTTTCTTTAGAACCATGAGGAGGAGGAAAGATAGATAAAACCATTCAGGGAAGCAATTCCCATTGAAACCTGACTTTTGTACCTGGTGATGATTGAATGACTAGACAATATATTTGTATCTTATTTGTTTTGTGAATAAGGGGAATGGTAAGAGAAGGATGAAAGGAAACCAAAGGGAATATTTGGGGGATTGGACCTATCGCCCTTCCTTCTTGCCCAACATGAATCAAGCTATCTTTGAAACAGCTTGATCTAATAAGCTACCACCTGTTATGATAGGTGAGCAGAAAATATATCCTCACCCAATCCAACAGTAGAAATTAATCAAACAAAATCACTCAATAGAATCAGCAAATTTAGAACAAAACAGGAACTTTGGATCTAATCCAGACATTCATTTTACAAATATAGCTATGTGGCATCACACAGCAAAGTATTTTCTTCCAGGTCCACAGGTCAAACCAGGAAATGTGTAGGTTTGCTACATGTCACTTAATAAATTAATCCATTCTAACTTTTAAGAATAAATTTTAATGATTTATTCTGCTTTTGCAGCTAAACAATTTTAAATTGCATCAATTTTTAAAGTAAAAGAAAAACTTAAAATAATTTTTATAAACATTATTGCATGTAGATGCTTTTTCTAGCCCCACTTCTGTGATCCTTTCACATCTCTTCTTTGGGACTGTTGCTTTTTGTAATTTTGCAACATTTTTTATTTTTTCTGCTTTTTGTTCTTTCCAGTTAGTTTTGATAATCTTGTAGTTATTATTTTCTTGACTGTTCACTTCATATTATTACATGTAATCTTTTCATATTTCACTGTATTTTTCATCTTCATTAGTTCTTATAGTCTAATAATGTCCAATTACATTTATATACAAAACTTTGTTTAGCCACAATGATTAGATAGCTACATTTGTTCTAGTTCTGAGGAACCACAAGAAGTATCACTTATAAATGTTTTATGTACAAAGAACCTTTTTTCAGGGACCTCCTTGAGATATATGCATGAGTGTGGCGCCTCTGGATCATGAAGTCTAAACATCTTTACTAATTTATTTGTCTAATTCCAAATTGTTTTCCAGAATGGTTTCAGTAATTCATAATTAATTCTCCCTTATTAATTAATCCCCTCCATCTTCTCTTCCCCTCCATTTTCTGTGCTTGTCCATTTCTTTTTTCTGTTTTTTTCTTTACCTTGATCCAATCAGTAATTCTGTTCTCTTTATGTCTGTTAGCCCTTTTCTATCTTTCCTCCAGTCAGTCTACATGACAGTCTTGTTCCCTAGCACTTTATGTCTTCTCATGACTCATAATTGTTCATTAGGAATGAACTTGAATCACTTATCCAAATATATATTGTAAGGGGCAGCTAGGTGGCATAAGGGCAGCTAGATGGTGCAGGGGATATAGCACTGGTCCTGTAGTCAGGAGGACCTGAATTCAAATCCAACCTCAGACACTTAAATAATTACCTAGCTGTATGACCTTGGGCAAGTCATTTAACCCCATTGCCTTATAAAAAAAGGTCAAATACATATCATACTAAATGTCCTTCCATATCCTTTCCAACTCATGAATTTTGCAATCCAGGAATCTAAATATGTTCTCTTCGGTAGCACCTCATCCTCAGAAATCTCCATAGAATACATACTTATGCTTCTGAGATTTTTTTTAATATAATGGAACTGAAATGAACTGAATTTTGTCTTTTTGAGGAGGAATTTTTTTAACTTTTTGGTATCCTTGGATGTAACACAGTGGCTTATAGATTGCAAGTACTTAATAATAAATTGAATTCCTTTGTCAAATTACAAAATAAAAAGGACTAAAATGAAAAAAAACAGGTATAGCATTCTCTGTCTTCCTCCAATACATGCCTAAAGGGGTGGAAGGTATAAAAACCTTATCTTCTCTCTGAGCAAAGTCCATATAGCAAGTGGGTTGAGTTGGACCTGTTAATATCACTAATGATCTGTGCTTCTTACATTTGTCTATCTAAACTTAGGAGTTGAAAGTTTTCCATATATACCCTCATTGTCTAAAATCTTGGTATCAACTGAACTAATAATCTGAAAAAGTAAACATCTGTTTTCTATTTACTTTTTTTCATTTATTGACTGAATATTCCCTATTTTTCAAAAAGATCTCTAGATATTATAGTAGAACAGGTAAAACTTACCAAAATTGATTATGACCAATAGTACACTATATAAAATAGTGTGCTATATAGTTCACTATATAAAATAAAAATCATCCAGTCAAGATTTTTGCCTTTGAGAAGTCATTTGTTGTTGAAAACATGATTAAACCACAATTACACAGAAATATATAAAAATAGTACAAATTCATATTGCAAAAATTGTGTAAATAAATTCCATGGGGATAGGGTCTAGAAATATTCAGGTATGTACTGGGTTCATTGGCAGAGTAAAAATCTGGTTGAAGATATTCCAATGCTTTCTTTCCAAAATATAATTATTCCCCTTGACTAGGTTTGTATCCTTCAGACAGATACCAGATACTTAAGAATTCTCTTTTTTAATTTTTTTGGCAAGGCAATGTGGTTAAGTGACTTGCCCAAGGTACTTAAGGACTCTTAAATATAACTTAACAAATCATTTACATAAACTAATTTATCCCTGATCATCTTAAATATAAGGAAATGTAGGGAACTTGAGATAAGAATGAACCTTTTCTTAATTCCATCCAATCCATTGAATAGGGTTCAAACACCTTATGATTTTGGTTTAAACACTTTCATCAAAAAGTACAAGTAAGTATAAGGCAGGACCTGTAGGATCACAATCAAGTACATTTCCATGAGAAAAATATGTGCTTATAAGAAGACAGTTTTCTCCCTATGAGGTAGCTGGTCAAAACAGCTACTAAGTACAGAATCAGACACAATTAGGTTGTACAGTGGATAGAGCTTGGAGCCTGATGTCAGGGAGATTTATCTTTCCAAGTTCAAATCTGGTCTCAGACAAAAACTGTATGACTCTGGGCAAGTCACTTAACTCTGTTTGCCTCGGTTTCCTCATCTATAAAAATGAGTTTGAGAAGGAAATGACAAACCACACCAATATTTCTTGCAAAGAGAACTCCAAATGGGGTTAGGAAGAGTTCAACATGACTGAAAGCAACTAAACAATTAACAGAACCATATTGATGCTTCCATCTATTTGCTAGCCCACCACAACAATTCTTCAACAGTAATGCTGTATTTAGATTTTTATGTACCATAAAAATAAATAATGTCAATGATCAGATGATATTTTAGGACAATTAAATAGACATGAAATTTACCAATTTCTAAATCACTACAGATTTTTAAAATAAATCGCATGCATCAATATCCCAATAAAATATTATTAAAATAACAAAAAGCTTAAACTAAAAGAACTCTAAATGACTTATTTTGTCTTAATTTTAAAAAGTGATATATACTAAAATAAATGAAAAAGATCAAGTAAATGAGAGACTAAGTATAAAAGCTTAAAGGGCAAGTTGGCTATTTTTGGAAAAATTATAACAATTAAAATATAATTTTCCTTTTTCATCTAACATTTAAAGCATTTAATACTTGCATATTAAGTCTTTTTCCTAATGACTTATCAGTTTTAAATACTTTATGGTAATGATTTATATAATTTGAAGTGTTATTTTCCATACTTCATTACTTTCCCCCAAATGATCATTGATTTGATAATTAGCAGATTTTTAAAGCCTGCAGACATAGACATGATGTCCTTGAAAATGTTTTAAATATCTTTTTCTGGGTAATATATATATATATATATATATATATATATATATATATATATATATATATGTGTGTGTGTGTGTGTGTATGTGCATGTGTGTATGCATGTATATATATAGTGTTATAAATTAATTTAGAGAACATTTATTCATTTATAAAGATCATTTATTTTTATCTTAATTATAACTGTTCATCAAAAATGTCCTATTGAAGAGATTAATATGTTGTTCCAAAACCCCAGTGGGATAATGGGGTGGGGAACAACAGTGAACTAAAAGTCATGAGACATGACTTTTTATCTTGGCTCTGTCATTAACTATTTGTTAAGGGCTGGTTTTTAATACTCTGGGCAAGTCAGTTCTCCTATCTGGGCTTTAGTTCCCCCATCTACAAACTGATGGAGCCAGAAAAAATTCCATGCTTTATATTTTGCAATAAATAGATATTTATTTTGAGTTTGAATATCATAACATTGAATAAAACTATAAAAATAGATTTTTAAAAGACCTGTTTTCTCTTTTATTATCTATAAAGCTGAATTTGAACTGAGTTCAGTAGAGTTTCATTTATTTCATCTGTTTAATACATTGAATATTAAAAAAATTTTCCTTATATTACAGAAACTCTCTTCAACCCCCATCACATGTTTGATTGTCTCTTTAGGGCTAAAAGATGAGGGTCATAATATTCCTTCAAGGGAAAGAGTTACAAATACATGTTCTTTGATCAGAAGAAAAGCACAAACTTGTAACCTGTTTGAAATTCTAACTCCCTAAATAAGTAAGCAATATGTAAATCTCTTGAGATCAAAGACTTTCATTTCTTTAACCTTTGAATCCCTAAAGTCTAATATTTTGCATAGAAAAGGTGATTTTTAAAATAATTATTGAGTTGACCACTGATTAAATTGAAGAGAGTAGTAAAGGGACAGATCTGCACCTACAGGAACTAGGACCTTCCTTGATTGAAATTCAAATCTCCATTCTTTTTATTTATTTTAGAATATTAATAAACTTTTATATTTACATTGGTCATTCTTCTCATATAGCTATATTTATGTCAATGATTGTTTCCTTGCTATGAATTACTTGGATATATGTTTATATGAATTCGTATTGATGACTAGCATGCAAGTCCATGAGTTCACTCTTGGGAAATGGATCTCATTGGGCAAATTCTGCTGTTATCCTCTCAGAAATACAGCAGACCTCTACAGCTGTACTGTACATTATGTGTATTATTGAAAATCTACTTTTTTCATTTTAGAAAGGTTTTCTTTATTTTGAGTTTTGCAATTTTCTCCCCAATCTCACTTCTCCCCCACCCCCCACAGAAGGCAGTTTGCTAGTCTTTACATCATTCCCATAGGATGCATTGATCTAAGTTGAATGTGATGACGGAGAAAAATCATATCCTTAAGGAAGAAACATATAGTATGAGATAGAGCAGAATTACATAATAAGACAACTTTCTAAAATTAAAGGTAATAAAAAAAATCTACTTCAACTTTCTCTACCAAGATTGAAATTGAAGACCTTTGGTTTCAAAAAAAAAAACCTATTGAAACTTACTTTTTTGATCTTTTAAAAATAATTAAGAATTTTAATTCAACACTTATATGGAAGTAAACAACTGCAATGACAACAAATTTCATATTTATTCACCTGGGGATCAGTTATCATGCCAAAAGAAGTAGAAAAATAACTCCAAACTCTAACCTTTATTTCATTTTTCTTCTGAGGAACATTTCACTGGTTTTTTTTTTATTTTTATCTTAAAATATCCAAAACAACTAAAAAATCTAACTATATACAGGTTTGTAGCTATTATTAATTTAAGATGAATAATTACAAGCAATTAATTATTTTCCCTCAGCAGCATATAAACTTCTTAAGAATTATTTCATTCCTTTTATTTCTAGTCCCAGAGACTAGGTCAGTTACTGATTAATTGATAAAGTACTTTTAAAATTTATACTAAAATGCTCTTTCTGTGGTGCCAAAGATTTGGAAATTGAGGGGATGTAAATCAATTGGGGAATGACTGAATAAGTTGCTTTACATGAATGTAATGGAATAATATTTTTCTATAAGAAAAAATTTCTGATGATTTCAGAAAAATCTGGAAAGGCTTAAAGGAACTGAATGAAGAGCAGAACCAGGAGAATATTGTACACATTAACAACAACATTGTGCGATGATCAACTATAATAGACTTAGTTCTTCTCGACAATGCAATGATTAAAGACAAATCTAAAAGACTTGCAATGGAAAATTCCATGCACATCTAGAGAAAAGTATGGAGTCTGAATGCATATCAAAGTATGCTATTTTCACTTTTTAATTTTTTTGTTTCTTCTCCATCATGATTTTTCCCATTCATTCTGATTCTTCTTTTACCACACATCTAATATGGAAATATGTTTAACATGATTGTGCATTCATAGATTACTTGCTATCTTGGGGAGAGAGGAAAGAAAACAGGGAGATGAGAAATTTGAAATGCAAAATTTTACCAAAATTAATGTTGAAAATTACCTTTACATATATTTGGGAAAATAAAATACAATTAAGAGGAAAAATAAAATTTAAAATGCTTTAATAAAAACTTCTAACTCCTCCCTGGCAAAGCCCTTATCTGTTGCCATAAAAATCTCTTGTTTCAGGATCTCTGGTAGATACCTTGATGCCTAAAATTTTCTGCATTGTCATCATTCCTATCTAAAATATATAATGTATAATATATTACAAAAATTCCTACATGTATGAGTTTATATACAGACAACAATATATACATGTGTATTATGCCTAGTAAGTATATGTACATGTAAACACATATGTGAATAAAATATATGTGTGTTTCTATGCATGTATGCTATATATCTATGTATAAATGTATGCATACAACCAGAGAGGGCAAGAGAAAATTTGCCAGTAAAAGGAAAAAGAAACACTAAAGTCCCTGATATCACTAACTCCTAAATTCTATCAAATTATTTTGTTGTTTGATCATTTTTAGGTTGTGTCCAAGTTGCTGTGATCCCGATTGAAGTTTTCTTGGTATTTCCTTCTCCAGATCATTTTATAAATGAGGAAACTGAGGCAAATAGAATTAAGTGATTTGCCAATAGTCATGCAGATAAAAAGTGTCTGAGTTCAAATTTGAACTCAGGTCTTCCTAACTCCAGCTTCAGAACTCTATTACACTGCTTAATTGCCCCCTATCATATATTCACCCTATTGCGAGTTTGCTTAGTCATTCCTACAATCTAGTAGAAATGAATCAAAATGAAACCCCTACCCATTACTTTCTAGATAAAGAAATTGGAAACTCTTTATATTAATATTTCCATCTTTTCCTCCCAACCCCTAATACTTCTTTTCCCTGGGGCTATGTCTTCCTAGAACAAAGCTATAAATATTCTACTTACTTATGAATGACATAGTTTAAAATTAATTTATGGAATAATTCAAAAGCACAAAAATCTTATTATTTAACTTCTCCAAGCTCTGATAACAAGATGCTTCCTATCTATCTGAGGGGCGGGTATAAGTCTGTACCAAATTGGCAGCATTTTATTTTAATGGAATGCAGAATAATTTAATGTATGATTGCAATGGGTTTTCTATCCAATTTAAATAAAACACATAAATCCACCATTTTTCAAAGAATAGTAAATAATTTCACAGTGGTGGAACACATGCAGGGTTATTGGAAACTGTATTGAATATTAGAGAGCATAGGAATCATCAAATTACCTCATTTAAAATGATAAATGACCAGCTAGTCTGGATAATTATTTTGACTCCAATTATCCTGGATCAAAGGTGGCCTAAATTTGCAAGCTTTCTTTTCACAGTATGATATTTTCTGTTCCTTTATGAAGTACAGTTATAGTGTTAAGTAGTCACATCTCCATAATTTTTTATAAAATATAAAAAAATGTACATTTACAAATTTTCCTCTCTCCTGAACTGCTATAATACTATTTATAACATACATCTAGCACTTAAACTACCTTCTAAGATTAAGTAATGTTTTATTTTTCTATTTTTCCAGCTGGGATTACAAATTCCTTAAGCTCAATATCCATTTTATCCTTTTTAATGTTTCTTTACCGTGATTTTTAAGTTGCCTTATTGATGCCTTTGAATCAATAGATATGATGGACATATCACAATCATTTCTGGATAGACTCTCAACCAAGTGAGGAGCAAACAAAGCTTCCACTGTAACAAAGGAAAAAAAAACTCTTAAGCAAATCACAATATCAAATTGAATAGCAATAAATGAAATAATAAGTATCCATTGTTCCCCCAAGTGCAGTGAAAAGAAGGAAGAGGGAGATTCCCTCAGCTATTTCCCAGGGTTTAGGTAAGTCATGTCAAGTACAAAATGTTCAGCTTCATCTTAATTAATATTATTTCATTTATGTCACTTTACTCATCATATGCACTGCTTTCTTAACTCTACTTCCTTTATTATATATTAATTCTTAAGTTTCCTTTTTTAACCTGAATTCTCTTATTCACTTTTTTCAGGTAGACTCATGGTCTATTATAATCTTATAGCACAATAAATTTAGACATCCCTCAAGCAACATTCAATTTGTTTTAAATTTTTATGCCAATAAAAGTGCTGTTATAAATATTTTTGTTATAAGTTGTGATCTTTTTATTTCTTTGACCTCCCTAGTACATATATAGTCAGATTTCTGGGACAAAGTTTATGAAAAAGTAGTGACTTTTTTCAAATAATTTCAACTCATTTCCTAGTATGGTTAGACATTTTCACATCTCCACCAACAATGTATTAGTGTGACTATTTCCCCCAATCCCTCAAACATCAACAATTTTTATCTTTTAGCAAGTTTCATACTTTGTTATATGTGAGAGGCTATTTCAGGCAGGATTAAAATTTATGATTTTTCTCATTTAAGGCAATGGAGCTGTTTCATATGGCCAATGATAGCTTGTCAATTGTAAAATCTGTTCATATCTTTTGGTGACTCGACACATTGACTGAGGAATGGCTCTTATATTGATGCATTTGTTTCATGTATATCTTGAATGTTAGTCTTTATCCAGATATATGATGCAAAGCTCTTATTTTCCTTTTCAATTTATTGAATGAAATGATTTTGTGTGTGAGAAGATGGAAAGTAGCTAGTAATGAGGAAGAGACTGAATATAGGGTAAAGAAAAGATAAGAGAATAATAGAGATTTGACATGAGACAGGAAAATGTGAGGATAAGAAATATACATGGTAGAGATATTAGCTTTGACATAAAGCAGAATGAACTCATTCTCTGAAACCGAAGGGAAGGAAGACATAATGGGACAAAAGCTAAAGACTATGAGAGTTGCAGTAGGAAAGATCAGACAACTAACAAAGATGATCTTCCTCAAGGACCCATGATCAGCTGCTGAAAGGAAATGGAGAGTGGAATTGAAGACTTAAAAGAGAAAGAAAATAATACTCAATAATTAAGTAAGGAGTGTGAATAGCATTTAAGGAGAAATGAATAAAGAGATTGCTGTGAAACATTGTTAAAATAAGGTTGCATAAATTTACTGTGACCACAGTTTTCAGAATTCATCACTTCCTTCTACAATGCTGCAAATGCTCTGGAAAAAATAAGATATCTAGGAGGTATACAGCAATGGGGGAATTAGCAGAGAGAGAACATGAATGTTCCTGATAATCTCCAGTCTCAGATGAGAAGAGAAGCCAGGATTCTCTGATCATGCCTTCCATTTTCTGATGTACATGTCCACTGAGGGAAAGAGACTGGAGTTCAGAGGTAGTCAACTTCCACCTGTGTCAGCCCAAAAGAACTCCTCTCTCCTACTGATGGTCTGAATTCCCAACAGTGATGTAGAGAATCCACATAACAAAGAGGATCAATCCTACCTTTGACCTCAGGCTACTTTTTGCTGTTCAGGTCCCTTGAAGGAAGAGAAAGATGACTGCCAGTGGGGAGTGAAACCTGTCCTGTTGCTTCATTTCTTGCATTATCTCCAGCACCCTTTGGAAAGAGAAGTGGCACCTTGCACTCAGTGATGCACAGTTCCACATCCAGCCATATTTTGCATATGCCAATGATTCTGAACCGCTGTTGGTCACTATTCACATTCCAATCCCCATTCTCCATCATTCAATTCCTTATTCCCAATCCCTTCACCTTTCCTACCCCAAAGTTTCAGTCAAATACCACCATTCCCTTCTACTGTGCCCAAGGTAATGCTTTTTCATAATCAACAATCTTCCATTCATCTTAAATTTTTTTCTTCTCTCATTCCGTCTTCTAGATCTTCTAGAAATCTGGTGCCCCACTGATCACACAGTTTCTGTAGTCATCCTTTCGAGTATACTATTATGAATTCTCTGAGCTCACTGGTCAATGTAGAGGAGTTGAATTACTCCTCTATCCTTCTTGCCACCTCTAGGTTCTCTCCATACGTCAATCACTCAGTAAAGTACTTTCCTTTGAGGTTCATGTTATTCGTCTTTATCATACAAACCAAATCCTGGTAGCTGTGTCAAGATTTTGTCCATCTCATTCCCTTTCCTTCCTCAATTAGTCCAGAATATGGCTGTTATTTTTTTTTCTCTTTCTCCAACTCCTATTCTTATACTAGGAAACTTAAGTACATATTGATTCTACCTCAAACACCCAATCAACTCAACCTGAACTTCATTTATACATCATCAACAACCATACATTTCCAAATTACTTAAAACAAGAAAAAAATAAACTTAGCCCTTAGGTGTCATTTCACATGTAAAAATTAGCAAAGATCTAAATCTCAAAGTATTCACTTCCCTACTGCTCCACCTTACTTTTGATCTTGTCATCGTCCACAAATATACTTCTTCCATGTTCAAGAATTCAAAAATTATCCATTCATAATCTATTAGTTTTTCTACTTCTGCTTCTGCCTTTCCTTGCAAAACCCTATTCTTTGTCCATATCATAACTTTCAAGACTTTGACCCCTAAATTTTCTCCAAAGCTAATTTCCCTGCCCTAGGGTCTCCCTTCTCTTTTGTACAACAACCCTCAATGAAACAATTAAACTCTACCCTTGTGTCACTAGTCTCTTTATCATTTCATTGATTGTGCAAGTACAAGCCTCTGTCTTGGATCATTCCCATTATCTACAGCTTTCACTCTTACATACAAGATGCTGAACAAAGGAGAAAATCCCTCAATCTTCCTGTTTCATTCCACTCCAAATTTATGTCATACAACTTCAACTAGACCCTCGTTGCTGCTAGGTAAACCTACTATACTTTCCTCACCAATTTATTATAGTAACTCCACTGTGGATCTTTAAACCTTGTCACCTCTATTTAAGCCTCCTATGACTTTCCTACATCCTTTTCAGCTGTTTTCACATCACTTTATATTTTACAGAAAAATTATGACTATTTTCTGTGAATTCTTTCTCTTTCCCATCTCACATCATTCCTGTCACTGATACTAACCTCTCTCTCTCATATGATGAAACAGCTTTACTCCTTACCAAAGCTAATCCAGTCACCAAATTCAAGTGATCCCATTCCATTCCATCTCCTCCAACAGATTCTTCCTCAGTTTCCCACTCTGCCATTTATTTTCAATTTCTTTCCATCTACAAGCTACTGCCATACAGACTACAAGCATGGCCTACTCTCCCCTATTTTCAAAAAAAACCCTCACTTTATCTTTCCAATGTCACTATCATCTGTTCTTTATGGCTTCACCCCTTGAAAAGGTCATTTACAGTAGGTGCATCCACTTTTGCTTTTAATTCCTTACAGTTTGATTTTTTGACCTCATCATTTCATTAAAACTACCCTCTCCAAGTTTATCTATGATCTCTTAATTGAAAAATCCAGTTTTCATTTCTCATTCTACTTGACTTCTTTGTATCCTCTGACATTGTTTAATATTAAATATTCAATTTAATACTCTCTTCTTTCCAGGTTTTTAAGACATCATTCTGTTCTTGTTTTCAGTCTCCTTTGCAGAAATTTCATCAAAATCTTATATACTAACAGAAGGTATCACACAGGATTCTGTCCTGAGTCGTCTTCTCTTTTATACTACTTTATTTGGTGGTATCATCATTTCCCCATGCACTTACTTACTGTCTGTATAAGATGATGCTCTAATTCTACCTATTCTGTCCTAATTTCTCAACTGACTTCCAATCTCTTATCTCTTTCACTTTTTAGACATCTTGAAATAAATGGTTAGAAGACATCTAAAATTCAACCGACCCAGTATACTATCTCTTCCCCTACAACCTCCCCAAACACCTTCCCTATCACTCTAGTGATTAACAATATCTCTCCAGTCCCTTAGTTTCTTAGGTATCATCTTTCCTTTCACATACTCTAAAGTCCAGTCAAACTAGACTTCTTACTTTTCTTATACATAGGTCTCCATCTCTCTTGTCTTTGTCTTTCTCTTTGATCTATCTGATCCCCATGTCTGGAATGCACTCTATCCTTATCTCTGTCTCTTTGTTTCTATCCAAACTGAATTAAAAATTACATGAATTCTACATGAAGCCTTTTTTTCTCATTTCCACCACCCCTCTTCCTCAAATGAGAAAACATTTCTAAAGCAATTAGTACAATGTCTAGGATATAGTCAACACTTTAAAAAAATGTTTGTTCCTTTCCTCTTTCCCTCCTACTTACTATGCCTTCCAACTATAATTACCCTGTATTTATTTAGAACCTGTTTTGCATATTTTTATATATGCAGATGTTGTCTACTTCCTTAGAACATGAACTCCTTAAAGATCGGGATTGTTTAATTATTGGCTCTGTGTCCCCACCAAATAGTGTTAATTCCCAGCACATAGTAGATTCTGAAAAAGTGTTTCTTGATTGACTTGCTAACTGCAGGACAGGGAGAGGTACAGTCAAAGAGAAGCTTATAAAGTGAATCAGCACCAAGGCTTTCAAGTCCTGATTGGCTTCACATATAGCATCTGTAATAACTCATCCAACATAGAGTGGCATCTCTGAAGCATAATTGATATTCCAATGAATAGCTTTTGGCAAATGAAGTGGCCCCAAGCATTAGGGCTAACTGGTTGTCACTGCTGTTTTTATATGGACCTTGTGACATACCTATACCACTTCCCCTGAAATTCCGTTTACAAAAATTAATCATTTCTTTTTGAGAATTACATCCTTCTAAGAAGGATATGAACACACTTGAACATTAGCAATCATTCATGTTGTAGTGTAAACTAATAAGGATTTGAAAGTAGGTTTTTCTTTATTTACTTTGTATTTGTTTTCTGCGTATTTGTTTTTTTTTAGCTATCTAGCATTTATATAGTGTCTTGAGAGTTGCAAAACACTTTACACAGGTGAACTCATTTAATCTTGTGAGGTAGAAACTCTTATCATACCCATTTTGCTAAGGAGGAAACTGACAGGAGAAATGTAGTGACTTGTCCAGAGATACACAATCACAAGGTGTATGAAGCAGGATTTGAACTCAGATCTTTCTGGTTCCTAGTTGAATGCTCTAGCCACTACACCACTTAGGAGGATGAAAAGATGTCCTTCCTGTACTTAGAGACAGCATAGAAATTGTACAAGGACTAGGGAGATCCAAAGACAAATTCTGCCTCCTTTAAAATTTTGCCTGGAGCAGGCTTTGATCACTAAGGCATATACCATTTTACAAATTTTTTTCAATTTTAACAGAAGGAATGAAGCTGGAAATGGAAGAATGTACAGAGACCATGTAGAAAATGACAGAATAGGAAAGCATAAAAATGAAGAATAGCTTTTTAAACATCCCATTTTTGTGCAGATTTCTGTTATATGAAAAACTAAAGAATAATAGTATATTTCTGAGCTGTTCTAAAGCTAGAAGGTCAAAGAGTATTGTTTTCCAACTGTGAATCTCATCCAGGACCCAAACTTGTACCTCACACATAACAGAACTTGATTCACTTTCAAATGGAATTATATATGGGAAATTCAAAGATATCCTGAAGACATTTTTTAAAAGTCACTAATTAACTGGTGTCCAAGGTAATTCAATGAGCTACTTACTACCTGAAACATGTGTTTAAGTAACAAGAAAGCAAAGGCATAATGAGGCAGGAGACAGGACCTGGGGTGGTAAATCAAGAGATTTAAAGGGTTCTTGCCTTTGCTCTGATGCTAATTAATATGACCTTGAGCAACTCACATAGCCTATTTAGACTTCAATATCTTCATAGAACAATAACATCAAGAGTATACAACTTTTGAGACCCTTTAAAAGTATTTCATCATTTAAACCACATAGCAACCATCTGAGCTACTCCCATAGTGATTATTATCCTCATTTTATAAATGAGAAAACTTAGCTTCAGAGAATTTATCAATCAGCAAATATTTTTTAAGTTCTTACAGTGGATAATGTCACTATCTTAAATCCTGGAGATAAAAAAGCAAAAGCAAAATTATCACTGCCCTCAAGGAGTTTATAATCTTTAAAAAATGGAAAAACAATATAAATATAGAATTCTTTATGATTCAGTTGGGGGGTCGGTAAATGGCATGCTTCAGGGATCCAGAGGGCAAGAGGCTGAACAGATAGTAATGTTGGGAAATCCCAAGAATGGAAATGTAGAACAAACCATAATGTCAAAGAACTGCCTGGAAGGATTGTAGTTCATAACTACTCAACAAAGTAGGATAATAGGTCATGGCCACCCCCAAAGCCAAGGTAAGTGGGAGAGTTAGAATGTAAACTGATGTCATTTGACTCAGTCTAACATTTTTTTCCACTTATACCATCTTGTCTCTTTTAGCTATATTGAGGTTAGAGGGAACAATTTTTGACACACAAGATGAATGAGAGATACTGACACCATGAGGTATATATATATATATATATATCTGAGACTTGATCTACTCAGAATCACAATTCTGGAAGAGTATGCTTTTTTCCAAAAAAGATAGGTAAAGGAAGGCCATTATGTATCAATAGGATATATTCTAACATGAGGAAATATGGGAGCTATAGCCATGAATTAGGATGGAGAACATTTGTGTGATGATTAACAAATATGAAAACAGAAGAAAAAGTTCAACTTTTCTATAAACTACTCAGACAAAAGGAAATAGGTGAGGGGTTCACAAAACAGGAAACAAACCTGGCCCAGAACCATTAGCAGAAAAGATTGTTTTAATGATAATTTCATCCTCAAAAGGCAGAAGATGTACCAAAGAGAAAATTTCTTCTGCATTGGATTCTCCAAAGAGGATAAACTAATTACTAGGGACATTATGGGTATCTTATTGGGAAAATATCTAGAACAAAATAAAATATTATCTGAAGTGATAGTGTAATATTTTACTAGAGAAGTTAAGGTTGGTGGAACATTTGACTTCAGTATTCTGGACTGAAGTATGACTAGAGTCAATTGAATGTCCTAAGTTTCACACTGATAAATGAAATCCCTGGAAGGCCAGTAAGCTGCATTAAGGAGCAGGGAAGCAACCCAGGTCAAAAAAAAAAAAAGAGAGATGCTTCCATAGCAACCAGCAGTGTGATTGGAAGCTTGAGTGGCCACTGCACTTCTGGGAAACCAGTCTGAAAAAGAAAAGAGAGGCATGTCTAGTTTGAAGAAAAGTCTTAGAAGGGTTCATAATAGCTTTCCAGGTATTCAAAGGGTTGTCACATTCAAAAGGATGAAACTTGTTCTGTATGATCCTAAAAAGCAAAACTAAAAACACAAAAGTAGAAGTTGCAAAAAGTCAAACTTGGGCAAGAAAAAGTTTCCTAACAATTTTCTGTTGTTTCTGTTCAATGGTTTACTGTAGTATCCTACTCTTCTCAACCCCATTTGAGGTCTTCTTGGCAAAGATACTAGAGTGTTTTGCTGTTTCCTCCACCAGCTCATTTCCAGAAGAGGTAACTGAGACAATATAGGATTAAGTACCTTGTCCAGCTAGTCAGGATTTGAGGGCTGATTCCAATGCTCTATCTAGCAACTCTTCCTAACAATTAATGTTGGCCAAAAAAAAGATGGGACCTTCTTTTTTCACTTTACTTTATAACCACTTGTCAGATTGTATGTGTGTGTGTGTGTGTGTGCATGTTTACATATGTGTTGGGAGAGTGAGGAAGAAGGAGGGAGGTTTTGGAAGTACAGATTAAACTAAATGGTCTTTGAGGCATCTTCCAATGCTAATATTCTGGAAACCTATGACAAGAAGATCTCTGAATGGAGGCAGCATTCTCAAGGAGAGAATATTAGAATGATACTGGGTAAGTCAGTGAACCTCTCTGAACCTCCATTTATGAAAAAGGGATAATAAGATCACTGACCTCATACAGTTGCTGTAAGGATCAAATGGGAAGCAATCTGCAAGTGTTTGTTTTTTTGCACACCTTAAAATGCCTAGGTATAGATCTGCTATTACTGTAGTAGTAATATTGTCATCTAGGTGGTTCATTCTCCATTTCTACAATGCTTACTCAACACAATGATCATAATTATTACACCAGTCTATTATCAATGAAAGCTAATCAGGGTTCCAACTTCAGATCGATGGAGATGGTTTCATTTCTAAGAGAACACCTCTCAATTTCAAGTTCTCTGCACATCAGCTTTCATCTAAGTTTGAAGGACTGTTAAGATCAAGGAAAACATTTGAATGAAATTTATTCTTTTTAATCCCAAATGGTATGTTCTTGACTGTGTTTTAAATGATCGACTGCTTCATTTAAATGACTGACTAGAAACTTGTCCTCTAATGAAATCCCTATTATGATTTTTTACAACTTTGGACTTGAGTGAGTTTAGTACTGGGCTTCAGAAAGATATTAATTTTAAAAAAAAGATAGGATGTAATGAGCTGTGAAAATGCTCTAAGTCTGGAAAGAATAACACTGAAAGGCATTTAATATTGGACCAATTATTTGACAGACATTTGGAGTTCTCATTCTCTAAAAAGTAGGACAGGAGAAAAATTCAAACATAGAGTTATATCCTCTGTAGTACATATACTGAACATAAAGGACAAAGACAATCTCAAGAATCCACTTCTTTTAGGGGATGTTAAAGAGATTTTCAAGGGAAAATAATTCAATTCAGAAAGACCTGTAGAAATTTTTATGAACTGATACAGAGTAGAATTAGCAGCACCAAAAGAATACAATGATAACAATACATGTGAAAAAATTTCTATGATGAAGTCAAACTCTGAATTTTCAGTGGTCCCAGGAAACAGATTATGAAGTATACCTATATGTTTACAGCAGAGGTATGGGAATATAAAGAAGACTTTACCAGATATTATTTCTAAATAAGACTATATCTTCACTTTATTACTTTTTTACAAGGAAGGCTTTGATTTAAAACAGGTAAGTATTTTTCTAGAAAGACTGTGATTAAAATAAAATGGCAACAATAAAATATTTTTAGAAAAAAACAAAAATCTTCTTAGTTGTTTCATCTATAAAATTTGGGAAAAATACATATGTCCTCCTGTGAGGTGTGGGGTTTTGGAGCATAGAGTGTTTTGGAAACTTTAACACTTTACAAAATTTGAGCAATAATTTAAATATATATATACATATATATATATATATATATATATAGCACATTTAATTTATTTCAACTCAAAAAATCTATTGTAACATATTTTGAACTTACATATGACATATATATATATATATAAATGTGTAAATACTCACACATTTTTTTCAGTCATTTTAGTCATGTTTCAATATTTCTGACCCCACTTGAACTTTTCTTGGAAAAGATACTGATTTGTCATTTCTTTTTCCATCTCATTTAACAGATGAGGAAAAGAGGCAAATAGAGTTAAGTGACTTCCCCAAGGTCAAACAGTAAGTCTCTGAAAATATATTTGAATTGAAGTCCTCCTGACTCCAGGCCAGGCCTAGCTATAGTTAATTGGCATTGATTAAGTAGAGAGATAGATAAAGAGAGAGAGAGAGAGAGAGAGAGAGAGAGAGAGAGAGATGATAGAGAGATCCTAACATTTTACATGATGTAGTAGAAATACTAGAGAACACAAAAGACCAGAAGAACTGAAAGAATCAATTAAGCATACAGTCAGTCCATCACCAACTATTGATTATACTCAAAGAAGTTTCATGATAGGAGAGTCCAAATTGGAGAATATTGAAGGATCAGTTCTTAAGATGCTTGAAAAATAAAATAATGTACTCAATTCTTGGGGAAAATCATGGAGCTATAGCTTACTAAAATGTCAACATGGGATTATCAATAACTACTAACTCATAATCTTACTTTCCCATATCTGTGATATTTTATATTATGGATATTATTATATTAAAATACTATTTATTGGGTATTATTAAGTGGTACTGGATATAGATATATTCTAATTAGTCATATGGTTTGAAGAAAAAGATATTACAAAAATGTAAAATACCTAAATTGGCTTATTGCCAGATCTACTTCTAATTCTCTGGAATTTACTATCATGTATCAGCTACCTTATCACCTTGAAAGTTCTGACATATCCAATTGCTTTGATACCCTGAAATATTCCACCTTTCCCTGAGATCTCCTTACTGTGTAATATTCTCTGACCCTTGTAGACTCTTTTTCCCATTGTTGAGTCACTAACAAGCTCCATTCTGAAGAAAGATCCAGGTCAATCATCCTTAATTACCCTCCTGGCTCTGATTCTGACTCTCCAACCTGATCAATAAACATATATTCTAGTCTTTCAGGTTACTGAGAAACTCATATCCAATATCCCATTTAGGGATCAGAGTCACTGAGCTTGGAATTCATCTCCTCTACTTATTCCTTATAAATGTATGGGAAAGTAGTTGAATCTCTCTGGACAAGTTTCTTTTTGTGTATGGTGATGGCAATTTTTGAAGTTCATTCTAGGTTCAAACATATGATCCCATCAGAATCATCATTCATATTGGAACCTCTAAACTTAGGCTGTGGGATATTTTACTTGGACAATTCTGTTTTTTTTTTCCCTCTCAGTTCTTTAACCAATCTTTAAACAAATATCTTTTATATCTTCAACCAATAATCCATTCAAAGTGATATTGAATAAATTTCAAAACTAAGCCATAAATTTAAAGGGGAGAAAATCCAAAAGCTGTGCTCACATGCCACTATTCACTGGTCATTGTAAAAGACAAGGTGCTAACATCAATAAATTTAGTCAAATAATCATGGGTATTTTTTTTTTATTTTTCACTGAATGTACAGCTGTGGAACGGATTTGCTTTCTCAAAACCAAAGATCAATTGATTGATCTGATTTTTAACAAATTTATTCACTATTTATACTTGCCTGATTCCTAAAGGAACTTGCTAAATTAAACACAATATAAACTAAGACAATTCAAAATAAATAATGGAAATTACCAGTTAAAAGGACAAGAAAAAATTGATTACTGATTGCTCTAATTTTAGATTACTCTCTAAATTTAGTCTTAAATTCTTTTGTTCCAAAAATTTTTTTAATCATCCATTTGGATTTTAAGGTTCTCAATTCATGAACAAAGGAAGCATGTACATGCATACACCCACATACACATGCAACTTTTTGAAAAGACAAACTTTTCTCTAGTAGTTAATTGAAAGAAGCACAGATATAAGGGACATTAGGTAAGAATATAATGGATAATGGTTTTTAACTGTCACTCTACAAAAAACAGTCATTTTCTTTAACAGAATATTTAATAAACTGAAAATAGTTGGTCATCTTAAATCTAAGAGAGTAGGTTAGGTGGCTTCAATCGGGAAACACCTTTCTCATTGGAAGTTAATGGACCAAGAAAAGCTTTCTAAAGGTTGCCAAATAGATTAAGGGTGAAGTGACCAATACAACTGATGTAAGAAAATGGGGAAAATGAATCCCAAGGCTTCAAAACTCCTTAAGCTAAAATGGATGGGTGTAAAACAGGCTTCAGGAGGACATCTTTGACCTGCCAATTCCATAGCATGGATTTCAAATAGAACAGGGTGTTTAACAGAAAGATTACTAGTCTTGGAATTAGCATACATAACTTCATATTTCAGATTTGACAGCTGAGTAACGATCATGGGCAAAAGATTTAACACTTTGAGTGATTTATTTGAGGTAACTAAGTTAATTGCTAATCAAAGAATTCAAAAGAAAGAGAGTCTCCTAAAGGAATCTATAGGGAATTGCTTTCATTTGCTCTAAAATGACCAAATATTTACAAAGTATTGATAAACAAATCATTCTTATCCATTCATTAAAGCAAGACCAACCTTAATTTTTAAACCAGATCTCCTACACTTCTATTTATCATCATGTAATCTATTAAAAGTTTTATTAGAGGGGGTGAAGCCAAGATGATGACAAGAGAGGAAAGTCTCTTAAGCGCTCTCTCATAAACCTTTGAAACTAAGGACTCTAAATTTTCAAGAGACAGAACCCACAGAGGTATCCAGTGAGGCAGTTCTACTCAAGGTAACCTGGAAAAGAGCAGAAAGGCTCTGCTCCCCGGGGTCAGAGGGGAGGCCTGCCAGAGGGGTGGCCCCCCCAGAGCGAAAGAACATCAGCCTCCCAGAGGCAGCCCCAGGGCGCTGGGAGCGGAGGCTTACAGCAGTGGGGGAGTCTCCTGAGCTATGCCCTGGTGAGCACCGGGCACAAATTGGGGGAACAGTGGGGGGACCTCGGCCAGAGCAAGCAAGTGAAGCCCAGCCCTCAGGGCACACAGTGAGCAGCAGCAGCGTGGCCAAGGCAGACCAGGAAACAGAAGCAGGCAGAGCCCATAAGCAGGAGCCCCCAGGGCGTGAGCCCATTGATCTGAGGGAGGGGAGTGGAGAGAGAGAGAGAGAGAGAGAGAGAGAGAGAGAGAGAGAGAGAGAGAGACTGCAGAGCTCTGACCCTGGAACAAGAATCTGGGGCTCTGACCACATTCAGATCCTGATCGCAGTCTAGGCCCCCCCATAGAACAGCAGGGTCCCCCCACCTCAGCCCCATGGCAGAAGGGGGCACATATGGTCATTCACAGACCAGGAGGAAGGACAGAGCCTCACACACTGAGACCCCTGTGGGAGTGTCCCAAAAGCTCAGGAAGCACCCCAAAACCAGGCCCAGGCTGGGAAAATGAGCAAGCAGAGAAACAAAAGGAAGACCATTGAGAACTATTTTGCAAATGAGCCCAAGAACGATCAAAATACTCAGTCTGAAGATGAGGAAGCACAAGCTCCTGCAATCTAAAGACTCCAAGAAAAACAGAAATTGGACTCAGGCTATGACAGAGCTCAAAAAAGACTTTGAAAATCAAATGAGGGAGTTGGAATAAAAAATGGGAATAGAAAGGAGAGAGATGCAAGAAAAACATGAACATTAAGTCAGCAGCTTAGTCAAGGAAATCCAAAAAAATGCTGAAGAAAATAGCATGCTAAAAAACAGCTTAGGTCAAATGGATAAAACAGTTCAAAAAAGTTATTGAGGAGAAGAATGCTTTAAAAAGTAAAATTGGCCAGATGGAAAAAGAGATAAGAAATCTCTCTCTGGGGAAAACAAATCCTTCAGACAAAGAATAGAACTCAGGGAGATTGATGAATTTACCAGAAATCAGAAATCAATACTTCAAAACCAAAAAAATGAAAAATTAGAAGAAAATGTGAAACATCTCATTGAAAAAACAACTGATATGGAAAACAGATTTAGGAAAGATAATTTAAAAATTATTGGAATACCTGAAAGTCATGATCAGGAAAAGAACCTTGACATCATTTTCAAAGAATTACTACAGGAAAATTGCCCTGATATCCTAGAAGAAGAGGGCAAAATAGAAATGGAGAGAATCCACCAATCCCCAAGAAAGAGATCCCAAAAAACCAACCCCTAGTAATGTTATAGCCAAGTTCCAGAACTCCCAAGTCAAAGAGAAAATATTACAAGCAGCCAGAAGGACACAGTTCAAATATCGTGGAACTGCAGTCAGGATCACACAGGACTTAGCAGCAGCTACATTAAAAGCTCATAGGGCTTGTAATATAATATAGCGGAAGGCAAAGGAGCTTGGAATGCAACTGAGAATCAACTACCCAGCAAGGCTGAATGTCCTCTTCCAGGGAAAAAGATGGACTTTCAATGAACCAGGGGAATTTCAAATGTTCTTGTTGGAATGGCCAGACCTGAACAGAAGGTTTGAACTTCAGATACAGGACTCAGCTGAAGCATAGAGAGTGGAGGAGAAGGGGAAAATATGAGGGACTTAATGATGATGAACTGCATGTATTCCTGTATAGAAAAATGACACTGATAATACCCATATGAACCTTTTCAGTTAAGAGTGCAGGTAGAAGGAGCTTTTATAGTTGAAGTACAGGAGAAAGCTGAATTTGAAGATAAAATATGGTGTAAAATGGAGTCAATAGGAAAAAGGGAAATGTAATGGGAGAAAGAAAAAGGAGAGGGGGAATAGGCCAAGATATTTCATATAATAAGATTTTTCTTTATCACAATGAACTATTGAAATGATATGGAAGGGGGGAAGGCAAGGGTGAATGAGGGAATCTTTGCTCTCATTAGAGGTGCCTAGGAGAGGAAATAGCATAAATACTCAATGGGGTATAGGCATCTGGAGTAAGAAGGGGCGAGGACAGGGGGAAAGGAGGGGATGCGAGTGATGGAGGAGAGGATGGACCATTGCGGGAGAGAGTGGTCAGATATAACACATTTTCTTTTTTTACTTCTAGCAAGGGGCTGGGACTGGATGGCCTGTCTGGGACCATAGGGCCAGGTGGATGCTGGGCCTAAGGGTGGTAGGGGGGGCTCAGAGTTCCTACCAACTGCTGACATCTGTGGGCTACCCTAACAAAGGGGAATCATGACTTCTTGAAACATGAAGGAGATCCCCAGTGAATAGAGACATCAACTGCAATCCCAGGGGCCCAGCTGAAAGGGACCTCTGAGGTCATCTAAATGGATCTCCTTATTTGACAGATGAGAAAACTGAGATCCAGGGAAATTAGGTGACTTCCCTAAGGTCACCGAGGTAGTTTCAGAGACAAGAATTGAAGCCAAGTCCTCTGAATCAAGAATTACTGGGCTTCCTACTCCATAACACTTCCTGGAGTTGGGTGGTGAGGGTAAGGGGTGAAGATATAACAAAGATTATAGTTCAAGTGACCTGTCCCATTTGCTATCCTCAATCAAAGTCAAGTTTTTAAAAACTTCTACATCTTTTATACTCACAATAAGGACTTGTATTCTGGACATAGCATTATATAGCTGTAATTCTTGATTCTGAGAATGCAGAGAGGGACAAATTTCTTGAGACTGAGAGCTCTGAGCTGCAGGGGGCTAAATTGATCAGTTGAATATGAGAAGTTTGGCATTAATATGGTGAAATCCAAGGCTAGAAGATGTGCCAGACTGTCTAAGAAGATATACATGGGCAAAGGTCAAAATTAAAACTGGCAAAGCTTCCATGCTGATCAGAAGGACCTGGGATAATTACTGTAGTAACAGCCAGATGAGAGAGAGAGAGAGAGAGAGAGAGAGAGAGAGAGAGACAGACAGACAGACAGACAGACAGACAGACAGACAGACAGACACAGAGAGAGAGACAGAGAGTCAAGAGATGGAGAGGAAGAGAAAAGAGAGAGGAGAAGGAAAGCAGAGAGGAAGAAAGAGAGTAAAATGAGACATCTATCTGATGATTAAAACTCCTCCTTATACCCTCCAAAAGGAAAGTTCTACAATGTGAGTTGAAGCTAGAATGAGAGGGCAAGTGGAATCCAGAGTTAAATGCTCACTACTTAGAGACCACCCTGATACATTCAACAGAGGCACTTCTGCTGACCTCAATTATTACAGTGGTGCCAAGGGATAGAGTCATCTAACATGAAAGGCAAGTTCAGAACAATTTAGGAAATACTTTAAATATGCTATAGAGCAAACCTGGCACAGTTGCCTCTGACAGATATTTTTTCCCCCGGTGTCAGCAAGGATCACTGTTCAGAAGACCAATTTTCATTTATCTTTCAGGGACGGGGAATAGAGAAGGGTATTGGGGAGACGTATTTGAAATCGAGCCAAGGACAAAAGAGGGGGGAAAAAACAGAAATTCTCTTTGCATCAGCATGAGCTGAAAAATCTCACCCTTACATTCCCTGTCAAAAAGGAGAATTGGAGGCATGTTTCTGTGAACTGCTGCCAGAAAAAAAAAGTTGTGAGAGCCTCTCAAAAATTTTCCATAAAAAAAAAAGATAAAAGGCATTATAAATGGTCATAGAAAGGCATGGAAGATTTATCAACTCCATTACCCTTGATATCAAAAAATCCAGGGAGTGAGGGTGGGGCCCACAGATTGGCTGAATGCCACAGTAGCTACTCTCAGATCAAAGATGAACCATTTGTTCACCAAGATGAAAAGATATCTCTTTGAGTTCTGTGGTTAATTCTTTTGGTGATTATTTTCATCAAAATGGCAATTGTACTAGGAAAAAAGGAAGAAAACAAAAACTCCAGCAGGTCATTTATGGTCTCCTCTATCAGGAGGTCATATAAATATTAATGCCTATATCAGAATCTGAACCTGGCCTTGGGAGAAAAGCGTTATTTCTACACTGATCATCATGCTCTTCCCTAGGCAAAGAATAGTGGTCAGCACTGATTTCTCAGACGGGTTAAGCCAATGAGATGGTAATGGGAGATCAATCGTAAAAATTATGAGATCATTTTCAAGCTGAAAGGAACCTTAGAGGTTTGAATTCATTCTCCTCCTCATTTTGCAAATGATATAACCCAGGCACTAAGGTTAAGTCTTACCTAGGGTAGTCAGAATTTGAACCCAAGTATTCTTGCCTCTAAATCAATACACTATACCAATGATCAAAGTTTCAGGAAATGTTAGCACACTAAGGGTTATTGGAAGTCATTTGGTTCAATACCCTAATGTCAGAGATGAAGCAACTCCAATTCCCTGGAGGGAAAATGTATTTTCCAAGTCTGGACTAGAACTACGACCTGTTATTCAAATTCTTGAGGCTACTATCATGGTCCTGGCTTATTGCTCCTAAATATAGTGAATTTAATCACTAATCTCTAATAACTTGAAATCCTTTCCTTTTGAAATCCATTCCTTTTTCTTTAGATTTTTTCCCCCTTATTACAGGAGATATTCCTAGAAGGATGTAAGCCTTAACTAGATACACTTGTATGTCTGAGATTATTTAAGAACAAGTTGTTAGGAGGAAGGAGGGAAGAGACTGAGGACCTGAGGAGTTGACTACTGTTTCGATAGAGAAAATGGACTCAAATTGTATGGAGAGATGCTAACCTGAGGCAATAGGTCAACTAATGAGAATTACACTCAATTGTCCCTGTACTGCAAAAAATTGTAACTGTTTTCAGTCCCCTCCCTAAAGGAGGGAGAAAGGAAAAGGGGAGCAGAAATAGGAAACAGGGGATAACATTTTTCAATTAATTAAATTAAAATCTTTCTTTTTATATTTGTCCTTCAATGTACAAGAGTTTTTCGAATACAATATTTCAACCACCCAATGGATTTTTGATTCAGTGAGATAGTTGGGACTCTGAACAAAGGTTTCAAAATTTAGGGGGTGGTAGAAACATTTTCAGTGCTTTAGAAGTACACATAGAAAACTGAGTGCATTTCTCATTAGTTGGTTTTTTGTCATATTGACTACATAATAGGCTAGCTTCTCCCTACTCAAACTGGTCCTCCTTCTCTTTAAACAAAGCAAAAGGTCCCTTAAGGTTCTATTTCCTGTGACTTGTCCTGGGTATTATTTCCCATTTGCCCTGAATGCAAAAATTTCTAGTTTTACCTCTAGTGTGATCTCACCAATAAAAGTGCCATTTTCCAGATTATAGTCTGCCTTGTATGATACTTTTTCACATCCCATTGCAAATCTATCTTAAAAGAAACATTCAAAGTGCTGGTGCCTTCCTCTTATTCTCTTAACATTATATAAATAATAATGGAACATAAGGGCTGACTGTATGTGACTGAACCATCTTTTTTTTGTCTTCCATCATATATTTCTATAATAGCATCCTCTTTATTTTTTATTTGGCAACTAAGAGTAAAATAAGTTTTGGAACAATATGAACAATTTAAATTCACATATAATTAAAGGATTTTAATTTTGATTATATTTAAGGATATTATAATAGAACCATGAACAAGGACTCAAAAGACTTCAGTTCTAATCTTGGCTTTGCCACTGACTTTGCTATGTGATTTTGAGAAAGAAATTGAATTTCTCACTTCATTTTCCCCATCTGTGAAAGGAGTCAATTAAACTAGGTGATCCCTAAGGCTCCTTCCACTCTGAACATTCTATGAGTTGTACTTTCTGGTTCACTTAACCTTTTATCAGAGTAGCCAATAAATATTGTATTCTCTCTCTCTCTCTCTCTCTCTCTCTCTCTCTCACACACACACACACACACACACACACACATACACACACACACACACACACACACACACACACACACACATTTCTCACACACTCATATATATGTATGTATACATATTTACATATGCATATATATTCACAAAGCCTAAGTGATGATGACAGAGAAAGGTAGATGTGTGTGTTTGTGTGTATGTGGTGGTGGATAATGTATGATCAAACCTTCAAATTATTCCAGGCCCCTGGTGAGTTGTGCAGACTGTTCCAGAGTTTTTGAAAAGGTGTATGTTGTTCCATTTTCTGAAAATAAAAAGGAAGCGCATTCCAAAACATTGTTAAAATGTGGTTAAGTGCTTTACAGCAAGGGGAAAATGAGATAATTGGCCTCAGTGTTTCAAACAATTTACCTCCATTATTACTCCCCTTGACTTTATTTTCAGATAGATAGTTGATATAGATAAATACATAGGTACATAGATAGACGCCATTAAAATGTATACATTATCTGGGCAAATACAATTCTTAAATTACTCATCAGAATTTCAATTCATTTCCCTTTTCCATGTACTGTTTCTGGAGTGAGGATTAATGAAAAGAGGGAAAATGACTTAAAGTTAATGAAGACTTAAAAGAAAGAAAAAAAGCAAGACAACAGGAAACCTGAACAATCTATAACCTGAATAATCAGGATGTGAATAGCAAAGAACTGATGGCATCAGGATGAAACCTGCACAATCAGCAGTTATATGCTACAAAAATTCTTACTGGTAAATGAATAGATTTGGCTTCATTAGAGATCTGTCTGCATCCAATAAGAAGGGGGGGGGGGTAAAAATTCGTTCCTGTCTTTGAAAATCGGGGTGGGGGGAAGCTCTGAAATTACAAGCAAAATGCAAAGAGCCGACTCTAAACATGATCACAGTTTTAAACCATAGACAAAGATGGCATTGCATATATAATGGGGTGTAATTAATCCTTTCATGTTTCCCCTGTCTACACTGTACAATATAACTATGGGTTGTCTATCACCTAGTGATATCTGCAGGTGAGCAATTATTATGATAATTAACAGTTAGAGAAATTACTAGAACAGCTCTATAGTTTTTTACAAAGAGAAAAGTTGCCATTTATTCCATGAACTTGGTATATATATAAATATATGTATATACATATAGATAGATAGATATAGCTATATATAGAGATAGATATAGATATAGATAGATAGATAGAGATAGAGATATAGAGAAAGAGATATAGAGATAGAGATAGAGATAGAGATGATAGAGATAGAGATATATAGATATAGATATAGATACATACATATATGCATAAATATACATGTACATTTTTAGGAACATCATACATAGGCATTATCAAAAGAGAAATACATTCGAATTATTTTCTTTCAAAACTAAGCTTTTGACATCCTTGCTAATATTAAAGAAAAGGACTGCATCCATCTGAATCTCTGTCAAATAAACAAATATTTAAATGTAAGCGATATTGGAAAGATTGCTTTATGCAATGAAGCATAGCATGGCACTCCGAATGAAAATACAATTGGGGAGCCATTAGTGTAACTGACTCCAGGCTAATGGAGCAGTGAGGCATTACTGGGGAGCAGAACCTAGTTACCTCCCTAGGGCTTTTGAAGAAGCGGGCTTTTTAATTTGTCTCTTGATTGACTGTGCAGAATGCAGATGTATAGCAGTTTCCCCCAAAGAATGGATCACTGTATTGGTGAAGCTGCTTTGAGACTCAGATACTAGTCTCTCTTTAGAGTTGGTGCTCAGATATATGATCAAACCTTCAAACCTACCCATACTATGTACATACAGTGGGCAATGACAGCAATGAAGCAGCCAAATCTCAAATATGTTAGATACATTTAAGTGCCTTCAAGATTCAGGTTAAATTAAAATTCCCAATGACTAGGATCAAAAATAACTTTCTGAGGTAATAGAGGCATAGAAATTCAATCCACCTTGTACAAAATCAGGAATTCTCTCTACATTATCCTGAACTAGTGGTTAGCCAGTCTCATACAGGTTGAAGATCTCTAAAAACAGAGAATCAATTGGTGAAGAATATATGGCAGATTAGCTAGAGTTCTGGACTTGGATTTAGGAAAAGCAGAATTAGAATCTTGATTCAGGTTCTTAACCAGCTATATGAGACATGGGAGAGTCACTTTAACCTCTCTCAGCCTCAGTTTCCCCCTCTTTAAAATGAGAATAATAATTGCACTTAACCCACAGATTTCTATGAGGCTTCAATAAGATACAACATGTAAGGTTCTTCTCAAACCTTAATTGGTATATGCATTCTACTCATGATTACCAATAGCTATATCATTGTAAACCTTAATTGTTATATACCTTCTACCTATTATTACCAATAGCGATGTGACTCTGGACAAACTGAACCTCTTTTGAGTATCAATTCACTCTTCGGTAAAAATGAGTATAATAAAACCATGTACTCTGCAGGTTTATTCTAAATAAGAGAAGAGAAGAGAAGAAAGGGTGAAGATTGAAGGCTATGCCTAGAAAAGTCTCTGGAGTCCTCGCTCCAAAATTTATGAACTTAATGACCAGACATTGAATCCTAGTTCCAACTAGTTCCAAATAAACCTAATTGTAAAATTGTCTAACTTAGATCTCTTTATCTTATTTTCAAGGAGATTATTACAATCTTTTTTCAATGCCAAGAAAACCCAAATTGAGTCTTGAAAGGTGGAGACATCTGAAACAACTGAACAACAACAACAGCAAAAACAATAAACTGGTATTTCCATGAGCCACTAGACTGGCAAATATATTTTTAAAAAGGCATCCATTTTGTCTGATTGATTTATTCATAGTGACACATTAATAGTGATTGTTTCTTCCCTTTCTAAAGGTTCACAAATCATGCCTTTAGTGATACAGTCTAGACTCTCCCCCAATCCACAAGGAATGGAAACTAATATACTTATGTGATAGAGACTCTACACTCTTTTAGCCAGGAGGTGGGGGGGGGGGGGGAGAGATTTGTTTCCTTTTATAAAATAAAGATATTTGTGACAGAGAGGTGATGAATATTTTGAATATAGTCAGTGAAGGAAATAATTTTGTTTGATTATACATAGTTGTTGGAAGGAATTTGCCTTTCTTTTTTATTTCAGTAATACAGAGGAAATGAAAAAATGAAATTGACTTCTGTTAATTAAAAAAGAAACTTTTAAAATGTTTTGAATGACAACAAGAAAAATTTCAAAACCTGCTTACAAAAGGGCTGATAATAGAGTATCAAATAAACTGCTTAGAGAAGAAGATGCCATGCCAGGTGATTCTTTTATGAGAGGAAAACAATTCTCTTGAGATAATTTAGAAAGGGAACAAAAGATTAAGATATTGATAGGTCAAGAGATGTTTAAAAATCAGTCTAGATATAGGTAAGAAGACAAATACTTTCTCTTGACAATACTTGAACCTGGTAGTTTAATTTTCACTAAAGGAAATGTGATGTTCTCTAACCATCCTACTTATCTGGAGATTCAAATATTTGCTAAAAAAAAAATTTCTGTCTCTCATGTAGTCTATTATCAATATCCCACCCATCCTTATAGATTATCAAACTCTTTATATGAATTTCCCCTTAACCTAATATAGCTAAAAACGCCTATTTGTTAGTTTGCTCAAATTCTTTTGCCACCTATCTTGGTTTATTTTAAAATTTAGCAAGCATATAATACATAAAAGATCCTGTCACTCACTTGCATTTATCTTGGAGAATTTTTCAAAAAATCTTAGTTGTTTGATCAACCCTTTGTATACTCCTCAGTCTCTTTAATCTAAGTTTTTTAACTTATCACAATTATTTCTATTAGTCTTCAAAGTTGCTTTCTTGAGATTTTCCATTACTGTTGGGGTCAAATTTTCCATAGTTTCAGACAATGGATTCCTATCTTTTTTTTTTCTTAAAGGACATTATGTTGATATTTTTTATCCTTACCTTATAGACATTTCCCCTCCGGAAGAAACCATAATTTGTAACAAATTAAAAAACAAAGAAATTGTGTTAGATAATATATTCAATAGTTTCTCCTAGTTGCCCCCATCACACAAAAGGAAGAAGACAGGTTTTATTATCTCATCCATGAAATCTTCATTAATTTAGCCATTGCTCAAAGTTGAACTTCTTTTTAGTAATCTGTTCATTTAAATACATATAGCCTTTGTATCTGTTATTCTATTGGTCCTGCCTATTTTCCTTTGGAAAATTCCATTCAACTGTGTAGTTATACAGAATTTTATGTGTATTTGTGTTTTTGTTTACCAATGATAGCAGTCACTCTTCGTGATCTTATTAACTCTCTTAAGGATACAACAACATCCAAAATATGAAAAAAAATGAAATAAGCTAGGGTTTTGCAAACCAATTGCACTTTCTTCTGATTTCCTCATATTCATCATATCTTAAATTTAAGATGTAATTATACAACAGAAGTTAAGTTTTTTTGTTTTTGTTTTATGTATTCACTAATCAATAAGCACCTTTTACTACTATAAAGAATACCAATATGAATACTGTGGTAAATAATATACTATTATTTCTCTCTTTAACATGCATCTCTTGTGAAGAAGTGTGATTTCTGAGGTAACAAGGTAGAGACAACTTAGGGAATTTTCTCTATAATTCAAACATAATCTAAGTTTCAGTAGCCTATAGATACTATAACTATATTTGTTTCCCTGGAATTTAGCACATTGTCAGATCGTTCATTGAAATGATTTTAACCGAAATTTCTATGAGAAGTCTTGAAGGAGTAAGTTTATCTTCTAGAGATACTATTAATGGTGGCTGATGAAGTAAGAATTAAAAGGAAGGACCAATAGAACCTGTTTTCTGAAAGAACCAAAATTAACTTTTTTTTGCAAAGAAACCTGAAAAAAAAGAATTCTAGAGAAAATACTATAAGAGATATTCTGAAAGCACTTAATTGGGGGACTTTTCAGAACTGAGAAATTAGCAGTTGCAATTACAGATATGGTCAAAGGTAATTTTGCTGGTGATCTCAGACAACTGATACACTACAAATAACTGCTTGTTTTTGTTATGCAGCTAAATTATAGCATTACCAGTGAGCTTGATGTTTCTTAAAACCTAATAGAATTTGATAGAGAGAGAGAATCAAAATTGTAAAGGAAAAGATGTTATTCCAGTTAATAAATATTTCATAAACTGGAGTCTTAGAATTAATTGATTAAATAGTGAGAGATGTTACAGTGTAACGATTAGTGTGAAAATATCAGAATAAACCCATGTCTTAGAACTCAAGATGAGAAAAATAAGAAAAGTGTATTCTTAGCAGAAAAGGAGAGAAATGATAATCTACCTAGATGAAATATTTACCCTCATTTGATCCCTAAACTATCCAAAACCATTAGAAAAATTCACATCATCACTATCAAGTACCTGCATTCCAGTAGCTAACACTCCATATTTTTTTATCATTTTTGAAAATTTCTATAGTGTTCAAGTGGTTATCTATGGTTTCAATGAATTCTTTACATTGACTGTCTATCAAATCTAGTATGCAATGTCAAATAATATCTAACTTTTCTTGTCTTTGTCTTTGTCTGTCTCTCTCTCTCTCCTCTCTCTATCTTCACTCCCCCCATCTCTGTCTGTCTCTCTATGTCAGTCATCCTAAAGTCAAGATCTCTAAGTTAGCATTTCAATTTTGTAGCTTACTTCTTGGTAGCTCATTGCATGTTATCTCCTTCATAAGACTGAACTCCTTGAGAGTAGGACTGTCTTTTACCATTCATTGTATCCTTTAGCATGATGACTGCAACCTCTTAGGTTCTTAATAAATGCTTCTTCACTTGAATCTAATCATTTGTCTACAATTTTGGTGCTTTTCCATTATTCCACACTGATTATTTATACTTATAATCATAAAAATGTATAACATGGCCGATACATGGATACTCATTTAACTACTCATTTTGAGAAAATGGAGATCCCAAATGACTACTTGATCAAGACGCAAAGCCACTGCTGCTGGGGGGAGCGGGTAGCTAGGTGGTACAATGGAAAGGGCATTGGCCCTGAAGTCAGAATGGACCTGAGTTCCAATGTGACCTCAGATACTTTGAGGCTTACTAGCTGTGTGTCCCTGGATAAGTCACTTAATTCTAATTTCTTCAAATAAAGAAACAAACAAATAATAAAGGTATTGCTACTAGAATTGATCTCAGAATAACCATTTCTAGGGGAAATTAGTATCACTTACCAGTGTCAAGATCACCTCATTACTGTCCCCTGAGGACAGCTAGGTGGTGCAGTGGATACAGCACTGACCTTGAAGTCAGAAAGATGAGAGTTTGAATCCATCCTCAGACACTTACTACTTATGACGAGCTATATGACCTTGGGCAAGTAATTTTACCTTATTTACCTTGCATCCAGAACCATCTCTAGTCATCTTGATTGCTATCTGACCACTGGCCCCAGATGGCTCTGGAGTAGAAAGTGAGACAGCTCCCCTCACTCAAATCCAGCACGCGCTTGTCATGTCATAACCTCCACTGATGCCATGGTCTTCTCCAAGAATGAAGGACAAACATCCTTACTGTCCTGGATTCCCTGAAGCCGCTTACATCTTTATCAACCTCAGTGTCTAAATCAGAGCTTGCTAACCATTTCATAGGGGAATTGGTAATTGAGGAAATTGATAATTGAGGGAAATAAAGTGCAAGTTTTATATAAGTGGAAAAGGATGGGGTGGGGTTGAACACTGAATTATTAAATGGAAGACTTTAAGCTGAGCCAAGAGACCATGAAAGAAAAGTGTTGTCTGTTTGCTACTGGGGTCCAGCAGCTCTTGCTGGAGACAGGGAAGATAGAGGAAACCAGACCGGAAGACAAAGTTTATAACAGGGTTTATGGATCCTGAATACAAATACAAATTACAATTAGTATTTATCTCCTGTTTGGAGTACAAACCCAACTGACAGATTCTTAATAAGTTTCTGGATTTCAGTAGTTCCTGGTATTATCATAGAACTGAATAATTTTTCCCTTGAAAACACTAGTTAAAACAAATCAACATAGGAAAAAAAACAGCTCCTGGGATGTCACTACCACTTCAAAGAGTTCTCAACTGAGTGATATTTCTGAATTGAAAAAAAGAAAAAAAAATCTAATTAAAACTCTAATCTGACCTTCAAATGTCAGAAGTACATAAAAGGATAACATCCACATATTTGACAGCTGTCACCAAGTAATGGGAGTGCCATAAAAGCTCATAATCAGAGAGTGATGGCATATGCAATGTGTATAAGACTCATCATCATAAATTTAGTTATATAAGTACCCAACCTGATAATAATCTTACATCAGTGCCCTAAATTAGCTTCAATTCTGTTGATGGAAAGAGGTAGTCTGGCATAATCACCTTTACAATGACAATATCGCCAATGTAATAAATAACAGAAATGTTTTTACTTGCCAAAAAAAGATAAAAAAAAGAAAGGATTCCAAATCAGCACATGAGAAGAGGACCCACGTTGCACCTGCAAAGCTAGCCCTTTTTGAATTTGGTTGGTTGGTTGGGCCCGGAATGTGCCAAGATAGGTTTACCCCCCCACTGAGTGAAACCAAATGAATACATCCCTTCTGTTTAATGTCTTAGCAGGAGGGAAAAAATGGAGCCCATTTATTTGACCTGAAATAGGTGGAATTTGTGGGTAGCTCTTGAAATGAGCCTGGCACCTGGAGATGTAGAATCTCCAACCTTCAAGCTGTTTTTGCTTGTGAGTACCTGCTGAGTTGCTAGCAGCACTGCAGAGAACCTCAGCAGGACTTAGGGCTGCTAATTGATTTTGCTGCTTTGTTGAGCACAGGAAATCCTCCAGATTCAGTTTTTGTTTTATTTTGTTTTGTTTTTCCCAGGAGTTCAGTTCCAGAAACCAGTGTCTCCAGCTGCCAAAAAGAGGGGAAATGCTGCAGATTCCCTTTCCCTTACTTATAACCCAAACTAGTTCCTTGTAGAGATCTTGTAAAATAAGAAAGAGTTTAGACTGGGATTGTCTAGAGCAGAAGTGCAGTGTCCAAGGTGCTAGTTTTGGCAAAAGACCAGTTCCAATTTTCTTGTATCTACTATCTGTGGGACCTTGGGTAAGTCATTCAACCACTTCTAATTCAGTAAAATAATGATATATTGGAAAGAGTAGCAGGACTAGAGTCATAAGACTTGGATTCATCTCCTACCTCAGCAATTTACTAGCTGTGTCCCTTTGAGTAAGTCACTTACCTTCTTTAACCCCCAGTTTCCCCTTGTGGAAAATGAATGGATTTGATGCTATGACCTCTAGACTTCTTTCTGGCTTAATATTTGTGATTCTATGGCCACATAATCCATATATATATATATATATATATATATATAGAGAGAGAGAGAGAGAGAGAGAGATGATAAAAAGGGATCAAGAAAGAGATAGAGATGACAGAGAACTAGAGATACAGAGACAGAGACACAGAGAGAGAAGAGCTAGAGATATAGAGATAAAGATAGAGATAGACAGATATAGATATAGATTGATAGATATAGAGATAGAGGTAGATGTACATACAGATTCAGATTAGTTTTTGTTTATAAGGCATTATTTAATATGATCATAATCATGGCTCAGTATTCTAAGTGAACTAATCTTCAATTTGTTAATAAAAATAATTTGCCTTATGAGATTATTTGTCTTATTAACAGGTCTAATATTTAGTTTCTGGGAGGTCTGAAGAGCAAAATCTCTTGAAGAAACTAATTAAAGAGTCACACCAGGTGTTGAAGAAACCAACTTGACTGCTGCTATCTTGCAAAGGGTCAGATAAACCCAAATGTAGAAGAAATAAAGAGGGGTCATCATGAGTCCAAAAAGTAATAATTTTAGTTCAAATTTATAAAAAGTGCTTCAAAATCTTATCATAGCATGAGTGCTTTCTTTCCAACAATCCTGTGAAGTAAAGGATGAAAAAATTATATCTATTTTACAGATGAAGATAATGATATTTAGAAAAATTTCCCCAAGTCACACTACTGATCCTAGGTCTTCTGAAATATGAACTGTATATGAACTTTTTCAAAGAATTAATATATATAATATATGTATATATTTTATATATATATATAAAATTCTAAATTCTTTCAAAGTATAAAGCACAAGTTCTTAAATTGAAGATCTTAAATTTAAAAAAAAAATATTTGAAAACAATATAATTGACTTCCTTGACAATCCTATGCATCTTCTTTTATATATTTAAAAAAATTATTCTAAGGAGCTCATATGCATCATCTGACTATCAAAGGAGTTTATGAAACCCCCACACACACACACACACACAAAGCTGAAGAACCTTTGCTGCTATTATTGACAATACAAACTATGTCATCGCATCATAGGATTGTAAATTTGTTTATTGAAATGACATTAAAAGTCATCAAGTCCAATGTCCACATTTTACAAATGTGGAAACTGAAGCCCAGAGGGATTAAGTAGTTTGTCCAAGGTGAAAGATTTTGAAAAATATCAATTGGAAAACTCAACAAGAAGTTATCTGAAATTATGACTGGTTTGTAGGATAAAACAATGAGAAAAATATTAGAAGTCATGCTACAAAGATATTTACATTTAAGAGAACTTAGATCTGACAACTCTGAAGAACAGAGAAACAGAACAGAATCTTCCTAAATAGACATTTGCTTAACTTGATTATACTTGCTGATAATCCATACAGACTTCTGAATGTCTAAAACTGATCCTCCATGTTTCTCTGCATCAAAATAATATTGACTATACTTTGTTTTTTTAATACTTGAACTGAAAAGCAGCATAAAACAGACATATGTTTTTATCCTCACTGTAACTTAATCCAGAATCACATAAATATCAAATTTAGAGTTGAAAGCAACCTCCAAGGCTATCTACCCATACAACTCCTCAAGAACCCAGAATTTTTATAACCAAGCACAGGCCCTGGCTCATAATAGACATTTAATATGTATCTGAGAAAATGACTCAAGAAATAAATTCTGGTCCATTTTGGTGACTTAGTGATCTTCAGTGGTTCCTTATCACCTCCAAGATCAAATATAAAATCCCTCATACCTTGGCCCCTTCCTTTCTTTCCACTTCCTCATGCTTTATTTCTCTCTTCATATTCAAAGATTCAAAGTTATTGGCCTTCTTGCTGCTTCCAACCAAGGTCACTGTCTTCCAAAACTATGCCAAATAGCTATCCCTATGCCTAAATAGCCTTCCATTTGATCTCTACTTTTTTTCAAGTCTCAACTTGAATCCCATCATCTTAAACAGAAGCCTTTCCCCTAGAACCTTCCAGTCTTATTATCTACACAGTTTTCATGTCTCTTCCATTAGAAAGTGAGCTCTTTGAGGTCAGGGACCCATGTTTCTCCTGCCTTTGTATCATCAGTGCTCTTGGTGTATACTACATAGTTTAAAATGTAGATGGGTTGATTCATTGACAATATTTATAGTACAACAGTATCTATGAATCATGTTATAGATACTATGAACCAAGTGGTTAGTAACATGGACTCTATGAACTTTTGAAAACATATATTTTGCTACTTGTATTTCAATTTAATTGACTTCCCTTTAGCCTTATGTATTTCATTTTATGTACTTTTTAAAAAGCATTATTTTGAGAAGGGTTCACAGGTTTCACCAAACTGCCAAAGGCATCCATGATCTAATAAAGGTTAAGAACCCTGACCATAATATGCAAATATGAATTTTTGTCAACAATTCAAGAGCTACTTTCATTGTAAACCTCCATCATGTATTAATTTCCTTTAAAAACACAGATAGGAAGTAAGGACCGGCTTCTTTATTGCTTTTTTTTGAAACCAGAAGGTTCTACTATAGCAAATCCATTTTAATTAAAGTTGACATTACTTGGAGGATATCATCAAGTTGTGACTTGAGAATAGAATTCATGTCAAGCCCATCGGTTCTCCTCTTAGGCAAATGATTCAGAAGGAGAATATGTTGTCTTAGAAGATAATGAACTCCTCATCACTGAAGGTCTTCTCAGAAAGTTTGGACAACCATTTTTCAGGTATAACATAAAAGGAATTTTTGTTCAGGTTTAGGTTATTCTGGATAACCTCTTAGCTTTCTTGGGGATCTAAAACTAATGCTTTATGCCTTATCACATGGAAAGAAAATATACAGTAAGGCTTGGCTAAAAATATTCTGGATTATTTGTTTTTAATGGCTGAGAAAGCAAGAAGGCAACAACGATTTTTTTCAATTTTTTTCAATCTTTAATCATTATAAAAAATAAAAACAAACAAAAATCTAGATATCCCCTACTGATTCTAAATGAGAGAAACATTGAATTTATTTAGAAATTTTGTTTTAATCTTTAGTTTTGGAGGTTGGAGGTGATATGAAAATTATCATAGTCCAAATGAGCTCATTGTAAACATAAATTTATGTTTATGCCAGAACCAAAAAGAACAACAATAGCAATAATGATTTTAAATAGTTCTTGGATGTTAGCCTAATTCTCTTCAAGAAGTTTTTTTTTTCAGATAGGAAGGAAAAAATAGCTGAATTGCTGAAACCCAGTACAAGTAGCCAAACACACTTGCAAGGCTGACCCAGCAAATAAAAACATTCTGATGTTCAGATTTGTAGAATGATTGAGGGAAATCAAGAAACAGCATTTTTTTTTTGTTTCATGTACTGTAGGGGAAAAGGTACTTTCATAAAAGGAAACATTTGAAAATTAAGCAAACAAGGGACAGCTAGGTGGCACAGTGTCCTGGAGTCAGGAGGACCTGAGTTCAAATTTGACCTCAGACACTTAATAATTACCTAGCTGTGTGGCCTTGGGCAAGCCACTTAACCCTATTGCCTTGCAAAAAAATGCTTTAAACGGGGCTGGATGTGGGCTCCGGTGCTCATGGCTCCAGGGCTGGTGCTTGGTCCATTGCTCCACCTGGCCATAAAGTACAATTATTACTATTTTTTTAATTTTCATTTTTTTTCTCTCCCCTTTACTTTATCGCTCAAGCAAGTCTATATTCAGGGGGGAGGAGGGGGTATTTCATTTACTCTTTTTTATCATTTAAAAAATTTGTTTTTAATATAGACGTTTCTTTTTCAGTTCCAAAATCTCCCCTTTTGCCTCCTCCCCTATCTGATGAAAAAGCAGAAAAACCCAAATCCTATTACAGATATGTATAGTTATAGAAAACATTTCCGGATTAGCTGTCTCCCCTTCAAGCTCTTAAAAAAAGTCAGGAAAAAATATCTTTCAGCCTGCACTATTGAGTCCATTAGTTCTCTATCTGGAGTTTAATGTCATGTTTCATTGTGAGTTAGTTCTTTGTGGTGGGTCATTGTGTTGATCAGTTACTAAGTCTTTCTTTTTTTCTCTCTTTTAACCTATATATTTTTTTAAATTTATTTTTTATTCTCATTTTGTACAAATGTTTTTTTACATTAATAAAATATTCTTGTTTACAAGTAAACAAAATACCCCTCCCCCCATAAATATAGATAGACTTGCTTGGGTGAAAAAAGTAAAGGGGAGAGAAAAAAATTAAAACTAAAAATAATAATAATAATAATTGTAGGTATGGCCAGGTGGTGCAATGGACGAAGCACCAGCCCTGGAGCCACGAGCACCTGAGCCCCCTCGTAAACCCAACAATCACCCAGCCGTGTGACATGAAAGCCACCCGATGCCCACTGCCCTGCAAAAACCAAAAAGAATTTTAAAAAAAGACCCAAAATAAAATAGTAATAATAGTAGGGGTAGCTGGGTGCCAGACAGAGTATTGGCCATTGAGCCAGGAGCACCTGGGTCAAATCTGGCCCCAGACACCCAAAGATCGCCCTGCTACGTGGGCCCAGGCAGGCCACCCAGCCCCATTTGCCCTGCACCCGCCCCCAAATAATAATAACAAAAAATGTGCTTCAGTCTTTGTTCCAACACCAACAACTCTGTCATGGGTGGATCGCATTCTTTATGATAAGTCCATCACAAAAGTTGCTTCCATATTTTTCCAACGTTGCCATTGCTGATCACAACTCCCTCCTTTCTTATTTCTCCACTACCATGTACTATATTTTCTCTCTCCTTTCACTCTGACTCTGCTGTGGAGTCGCTGACTGGCTCAGCAGACAGATCCCTGGTCCTGGGGCCAAGAAGGCCTGAGCCCCCATACCACCCCTTAGGCCCAGCATCCACCTGGCCCTATGGTCCTGGGCAGGCCATCCAATCCCAGCCCCTTGCAAGAAGTAAAAAAGAAAATGTGTTATATCTGACCACTCTCTCCCCATGGTCCATCCTGTCCTCCTTTATTCACATCCCCACCCTTCCCCCTGCTCCCCCATCCTTACTACAGATGTCTATACCCCATTGAGCATATATGCTGTTTCCTCTCCTAGCCATCTCTGATGACGGCAAAGGTTCCCTCGTTGCCCCTTGCCTCCTCCCTTCCATATCATTGCAATAGCTCATTGTAATAAAAAAAATCTTATTATATGAAATATCTTGGCCTATTCCTCCTCTCCTTTTTCTTTCTCCCATTCCATTTCCCTTTTTTTTCTATTGACTCCATTTTTACACCATATTTTATCTTCAAATTCAGCTTTCTCCTGTGCTTCAACTATAAAAGCTCCCTCTACCTGCTCTATTAACTGAGAAGGTTCATATGAATATTATCAGTATCATTTTCTATTCATGCAGTTCATCCTCATTAAGTCCCTCATATATCCCCCCTCTCCTCCAATCTCCATGCTTCACCTGAGTCCTGTATCTGAAGATCAAACCTTCTGTTCAGCTCTGGCCATTCCAAAAGGAACATTTGAAATTCCCCTGGTTCATTGAAAGTCCATCTTTTTCCCTGGAAGAGGACATTCAGCCTTGCTGGGTAGTTCATTCTTGGCTGCATTCTAAGCTCTTTTGCCTTCCAGTATATTGTATTCCAAGCCCTACGAGCTTCCAATGTAGTTGCTGCTAAGTCCTGTGTGATCCTGACTGCAGTTCCACGATATTTGAACTGTGTCCTTCGGGCTGCTTGTAATATTTTCTCTTTGACTTGGGAATTCTGGAACATGGCTCTAATATTCCTATGGGTTGGTTTTTTGGGATCTCTCTCAGGGGGATAAGTGGATCCTCTCCATTTCTATTTTTGCCCTCTGCTTCTAGAATATCAGGGCAATTTTCCTGTAGTAATTCTTTGAAAATTATATCAAGGCTCTTTTCCTGAGCATGACTTTCAGGTATTCCAATAATTTTTAAATTATCTTTTCTAAATCTGTTTTCCATATCAGTTGTTTTTTCAATGAGATGTTTCACATTTTCTTCTAATTTTTCATTTTTTGGGTTTTGAAGTATTGATTCCTGATTTCTGGTAAATTCATCAATCTCCCTGAATTCTATTCTTTGTCTGAAGGACTTGTTCTCCTCAGAGAGTTTTCTTATCTCTTTTTCCATCTGGCCAATTTTGCTTTTTAAAGCATTCTTCTCCTCAATAACTTTTTGAACTGTTTTCTCCATTTGACCTAAGCTGGTTTTTAGCATGTTATTTTCTTCAGCATTTTTTTGGATTTCCTTGACTAAGCTGCTGACTTCATTTTCATGTTTTTCTTGCATCTCTCTCCTTTCTTGCCCCAGTTTTTCTTCCAACTCCCTCATTTGATTTTCAAAGTCTTTTCTGAGCTCTGGCATAGCCTGAGCCCAATTTCTGTTTTTCTTGGAGTCTTTAGATGCAGGAGCTTGTGCTTCCTCATCTTCAGACTGAGTATTTTAATTGTTCTTGGGCTCATTTGCAAAATAGTTCTCCATAGTCTTCCTTTTGTTTCTTTGCTTGCTCATTTTCCCAGCCTGGGCCTGGTTTTGGGGTGCTTCCTGAGCTTTTGGGACACTCCCACAAGGGTCTCAGTGTGTGAGGCTCTGTCCTCCCTCCTGATCTGTGAATGACCATAAGCACCCCTCTCTGCCACAGGGCTGAGGTGGGGGGCCCCTGCTGTTCTATTGGGGAGCCTACACTGAGATCAGGATCTGAATGTGGTCAGAGCCCCAAAGTCCTGTTCCAGAGGCAGAGCTCAGAGCTCTGCAATCTCTCTTCACTCCCCTCTCTCAGCTCAGTGGGCTCATGCCCTGGAGGCTCCTGCTTATCGGCTCAGCCTGCTTCTGTTTCAGTATCTGGGCTGCAGATAAACCACATGTACCCTGAGGGCTGGGCTCCAAATGCTCACTCTGGAAGAGGTTCCCCGCTGATCCCCCACTTTGTGTCCGGTGCTCCTCAGGGTACAGCTCAGGAGACTCCCCCGCTGCTGTGAGCTGTGACTCCTAGCACTCTGGGGCTGCCTCTGGGAGGCTGAAGTTCTTTCGCTCTGGCGGGCTGCCCCTCCAGCAGGCCACCCCTCTGGCAGGCCGCCCCTCTGACCCCGGGGACCAGAGCCTTTCTGCTCTTTACCAGGTTACCTTGAGTAGGAGAACTGCCTCACTGGGTCCCTTTGTGGGTTCTGTCTCTCGAAAGTTTAGTTAGAGCTCCTGGCTTATGAGTTTTATCAGAGAGTTCCTAAGACTGGATCCCTTCTTGTCGCCATCTTGGCTCCGCCCCCTACCTCATTTACTCTTAAACAAGAATATTTTATTAATGTAAAAAAAAAAAACATTTGTACAAAATGAGAATAAAAAATAAAAGAAAATAAAGAAAGAAAAAATCCTTTAAAAATGAAGCAAATATACAGTTATGAGTGTTTCTTGCTCTAAAATAATACAAAACTGGTCACAGAAATCCATACAATGGGTACCCATAGCTATGGGTAGCTAAATAGACCCCTTCCTTATCTAAGTAATATCAGGTCTGATGGAGGGGTAGAAGGGAGCTGTTCTTTTGTCTTGGAAAAAAGGCAGTTTATTAAATCTTAGTCATGTCTAAACTCTTGACATTCCTTGTTGCATTCAAGGTCAGAGACTTCTTATCTCAATAATCTGCCTTGATTTCTCCATTTTGACTAAGCTCTACCCAAATTGTTTGTGTTATGGCTCATGCCCTTCCCACCAGAGAAATCATTTACCAAATCCTCAAGTAAATACACCTAACCATAGAGAAATAGACAAGAATTTTCCTTCAATATAAAGAACTTTTTTTCATATTCTAAATAATCATATATTCCATTTAGTTTTTAAAAAGCAGTTATTGCTTACTAAATGAAGGGATGGAGCCCCATGTTAAACACTAAAGATACAAACAAAAAATTGAACCCTTCCCTCAAGAACACATTTTATCTTAAATTAGATAATCAATCAATTTCTGTTCTAAAAAAAGCATACTACTTATCAAGAAGCTACAAAAGATAGCCTGCAAATGGCTTCCATGCCTGTCAACCTACAAAATGTGCACACAGGTGAAAAAAATTGACACCTCTTTATTTTGCCTATCAGTGAATATCTGTGATGATTCTCCAAGTTCTTGTCTTCTTCACATGATTACTCTATGGCCAAGAAATGCACACACAGCAAAATCAATGAGGAATCTATTTTGCCTAGATTACTACATATTTCTGGAAGATCAACCAATTGAGTTGGCCAATAACTTAATCTTGAACAAACTCCAAAAATAGAAAATTTTCTATGCCCAAAACTGAATAGGAAGAGTAGATTGGACTAGATCATATCTAAATAACTGTTCAGTCTTTTCACTGATTCTAAATTGTTTCCTTGTACAAAATTCATTCTTTATAAAACCACCATTCACTTGATGTTGCCATATGATTATGAATCATGAAGCATCATTCGATGATTTTAGAAAAGGATTATTTAAATATATCATGCTGGAATTGCCTAAATTACATACCATATCATATCTCATTTTTACTATTTATTTAAATTTGATGTTGATTTTATACTTGCTCTAATAAGTCAATGTTCTGACTTTACCAAATGTATTTCTAAGTCAGACCTCTCATTAAGAAATTTCTATCACATTGGTAAGCAATTGTCTGCCTTCTGTTTAAAAGTCAATTAATTTTTCATGTGTTGTTATTGAGGGTTTGCCATATCCAGTTCTCTTCTTGAAGAAAGAATATACATGAGACTCTGGGATATATATTCTAAGTCTGGCATCTCTCCCTGCTTACTACTGAATCAGTATTTCAATGTATTATTCACTGTCATCTCCTATGTTCACTTAGTATGTTCCAGTACCAATTATTAATCCCACTCTGCATCTTGCTTTACCTCTTTTCATTCTGTTTAATTCTTGAGAAAAGACAACCTTTCTTCCTTCCATGTCCTGATAATTTTCATCTCAGTTTCCTTATGGAACCTCTACTCCCTTCTTTCAGAATAGCTGAGTTTCAATGCACACAGTTTGGGAAACATTGGATCAGAGGCTGGCTGTGCCTGATCCAAGGAAGAGAGATGTTCTATATTTTCTTCCAAAAGTCAGCTCTTCAACTGTGGAGGATGGATTTCACATGCTATTGAATTTCTATTCAGTGGACTCCTACTGCTGTTTAATATAAAACTGAGCCAAACTTCTGCCTCAACTGAAACCAAGCCTTAACATGATAGGCAACTGATAAATACATAATGAATGAAAAGAAACCTCTTTGGGATATGATCTGAGTGTAAAAGGACCTTAAAATCTAGTTTCTAACCCAACATCCTCATTTGCCTCATGAGGAAGGTGAAGCTTGAAGAGGATGAAAGACTTACTTAAAAGTCCTTCCAGTTATCTTACCATCATAGTGTGCTGACCCATACAGAATATAACATTCTTTTTGTTAAGATTTGGACAGTCTGCCTTGAAAGGGGACCTAAGTAGCCAAAGTCCATAGAAAATGTATTTCTTCTCTGCATGTAAAGATAGGTAATTACCTAGAGATCAGGACCAGAGGTGTGATATCCTTCACATGAAATAGGAGTTTTGAAGAAGAAGAGAGAAGAGTTCAAGCAAAGAAGAAGGAAATGGTTGGACTTTTCCTCCATATATGGGGGCTAGTGTTGGCAGAATTCTATAGTTCCTTTCTTCAAATCTAAGCCTCCAAGGGAAACATTTAGAGGTCAAAGTTAAAGGGACAAACTTTGAGATCTAAGACTGGTTTTGTTTGCTTGGTTATATTTTGTTGCTTGTTTGTCTTTATTCCCCCTACTACTTACTCACTTGATGATGACAACAATGTCCTTATTCTCAAACAACATGGCATCAGGGCGATGATATCATGACAAACATATTAATTGGATTTGAGGGAGGGTGGCTGTGCTAAGTCACCAGCCTCACTTTCTCCTCCAGTCATCCTGGCTGAGTCCATTGACCAGATATGAATCAGGAGGACTGGAGATGGCCCTGGATGCAAGGCAATCAGAGTTAAGCTAATAAGCCGTTAGTTTCTAAGGCTGGATTTGAATTTCCATCCTGCTACCTCCAGGGCCACTATTCTATTCACTATGACACCTAAATGCCTTACTCAGTTAGATAGCTAGAGTAAGAAGGAAAAAAGCAGATAAGTAAATCTATAAGTTCTGATTGGTGCCAGTTTCTAATCATTTCTTTTTATTTTGTTAAAGGGTACCTCTTAATGATCTCATTTGATTTCTCATAAATATCTATGAAATAGCATCCTTTGCATTTCCTTTTGCCTCTTCATTAGAGGTATGACAGTATGGGACAACTCTGTGAGTCACAGAAGTTGTAGATCCTCATTCATTGTTAGGGAATTCTCACTCCCTAATTTTACTCCCTATGTTTTATAACTCTTCTTCCAAGAGTAGAATTTCTATAATTTTTTTTACATTAGGCAATAAAAAACTGGTCCAAATATTATAAGATAAAAGGTCTGGAGCTGGACGGATCTATCCTGAGAGGCTGCTTAGACCAATCTCCTCATTTTAGAGATGAGGGAACAGAAGTTCAAGAAAGCAAAAAATATCTGAAAAGTTCTGAGATTTATAACCCTAAATTGAGAGAAGCATCTAACCATTTTCAAACTGAATCTGAACTCTTCTTTAAGATATGCCCATCCCTGAAATATTCATCAGTATGGAGTGCTTGTTTCCTTTATAACCCCTTGCAATCAGACCAGTCACTTAATTGACATGTTCCTGTTTCCAATTGAATGAGCTATAAAAGGAATCCTACAGTATCTAGCAAAAGTTAACCAATTAAACTTCTTATAGAGACCTAATTTACCCAGAAGGAATAGAGTATCCATTGAATAAATAACAAATAAAGTAGTTTATGAAAAGTATAAAGTATTTACAGAAATCCAGAGGGACCCATAAGTGGAATTTTAAGGGGATAACACTTATTTTCCATTACATTTTGGTTAGGTTTTTCAAGTATCTATAAATAAACAATCTCATCTTTTCAAAGAAATACTTCAGGTTTTAATTCCATTTACTAGTTGTGTGATCTTAGTCAAGTTTCTTAATCTCTCTCATTCTCACTATATGTACATATAAATAAAGTTAATGCCACCTGCCCTGAATATCATATAGGAATATTGGGAGAAATGAGAAATTCACTACAGAAATCTGATTGGTTTATATGCTAGAGAAACCCTAAGTGAATTTTTCTATAATGGTCCTTGAAGGTCTTCAACATGACACAAAATCACAGCAGGTGGTGCCCCAAATGTTCTTGTTCTGTTGATTTAGTCATGTTTAACTTTTCATTACCTACTTGGAGTTTTCTTGGCAAATATACTGGAATAGTTTGCCATTTCCTTCTCCAGTTCATTTTACAGATGAGAAAACTGAGGCAAACAAGATTAAAGGACTTATCCAGAGTCATATAGCTAGTATATGTCTGAAGTTATATTTGAACTTGGGTCTTCCCAAACCAAAGTTTCACCAGTCCACTGTACCAGCTAACTGCCTTTAAAAAAAAACTCTATAAAAAAAAGTTAATATTATCTTCTCTCCTTTTATTCCCCTAGGAAAAACAAGGAGTGGCATTTTGGAAGATTCTAGTTTATCAAAACAACTTTCAAGAATTAAAACACATGTGTTCATGTAAATATGCATAAATGTATACATATGTATATATCTATATATAGATTCTATGAAATTCCTGCCAGTTTGGAAGAGCCTTACACTTCCTTCAAAGTGCCACAGAATTTCTTTAAACATCTCTTAGACCAGGGCAGACCAAGAAAAGGAAGAACTAGAACATCTGAAAATCATTTAGGATTTAGTAACATTAATTTTTTTAATATTAACTAAATTAAATAAAGAGGGTCCTCTTTCAAAATAAAAAGGACCAAGATATTTCTGGGATTTCTTTAACTACTAAATGACCTCCAACTACTTAGCAGCTGTTGACAAGGATCAAAGATACTTGATCATAAGGAAAAAAACTGAAATAGGAAGAAAGGATTTCCACTGATAAAAGTAGAGAATCCAAGAATCTTCCAAAATAATCTCCTGATTTAAATTTAAACTCAGAAAGCCTGCCAGACTATTTAATAAATTTGATAGTTAGTAAATTATTTTTATTTTGTTAAAGGATACTTCATAGTGATCTCATTTGATTTCTCACAAATACCTGGGGGAAAAGCATCCTTTGCATTTCCTTGTGCTTCTTTGTTAGAGGTTTTAAGTATGGGACACCTTGAAGTATGAGTCACAGAAGTTGCAGATCCTCATTCACTGTTAGAGAGTAAAATTAGAGAAAGTAAGTAGAAGGTAGGTCTAATGTGAACCCCATTCTAAGAAATAAAATTTAGTCCCTAACATACAAAAGAAATCTCATTATAAGGCCATTTCATAGTACCATGTGGGAAAAAAACTTGGAATATTTAGTTGCCTCAATTTATATGATTTCAACTTACTAAGTACTTAAAAATAGATTTCTATTAACATATTTTGCTTTTACATTGACTACTTTTCTCTCAGATCTTTCCCCCATCTCAGTTTATATTTTTACAAAAAGAGTAAAAAATTGACAAAATCGATCAACATGTAGAAAAAAATCTGAAATGTGAGGCATTGTTCTATGGATCCCACAGGAGTACAGAAGTATCTTCTTTTTAGTCATTTCAACAATTATTTATTAAATGCCTACTTCATAGAAGTCACAATACTGAAAACTAAAAGAAGTGAAAGCAAAACAATAAACAGTTTCTCCCTTCAAAAAGATGATGATGAGACATGACACTCATACAACTAAGTATAAGAGAATTTGGCCAAGGAGATCATATTATCACCCAAGGCAGAATCAAAAAGGATCTTCCAAAATGAAATAGCACCAGAAATGAAGCAAGGAGGAAACCAAGGACTCTAAAAGCTAAAGGTAAGGTGGGATGATACTCCAGTTCATGGGTTCTATAACTTGTAACTTCAAGTTTGTTATATGTCAAAAAGTCATATATCTACTTCAGAAACAAAAATAATAGCTCCATCTTCAGAACCATTAAAAATGAGCCAAAAAATAAATAAAAACCATGGACCAAACTTCATAGAAAAAAGGACAGGAAATGAGTCAGTCCCATTGCTGGCTTAATGGGCCAGACTACCTCTAGAGTATTGCTTCCATTTGTGGAATTTGTTATTGTTGTTGTTTCAATTGTGCTTGGCTTTTCATGACCCTATTTAGGGTTTTCTTGGCAAGAATAGCTTTTCATGGCCCCATTTAAGGTTTTCATTTCCTTCTTCAGCTCCTTTTTTCAGATGAGGAAAGTGAGACAAACAAGGTTAGATGACTTGGCCAGGGTCCACAGTTAACAATGATGTCTTCCTCTCACTCCAGATCCAGAACTCTATCAACTGTGCCACCTACCTAATTCCATTTGTACAAATCATATCTTAAAAAAGAACATTGAAAACCTAGAACAAGTATGGGAAAGGTTACCACTTTGTAGCTAGATTGGAAAATGAATCATCTGAGAAAAAAGTCAAAGGTGTTGGGATGTTGATCTCGGACAAACTGAGGTAGAGGAAATCTATTAGTTACATTCAAACATTTGGAGAACTATCATCTGGAAGAAAAATCGCATTCTACACTATTTCAGATTATAGTACTAGTACTAATAGATAAATTTAGAGGAAGTGGGATTTTTTTCCCCCAATATATGAAAGAGTTCCCTAACAATTAGGGTGATACTTTCAAACAAGTACTGGTTCTAGGAATAGAAAATCTCCATTCAAATTCTGCAAGACTTTAGATTAATCGCAACCTTTCTAAGACTCAGTTTCCTCACCTATAAAATGAAGGCACTGAACCAGATGATTTGTCTGATCTTTTGTTTCTTGTTCTATGAAAGGAACACCTCAGAAAGTCATCGGCTTTCCAAGACTGTACCCATTTAAGGGGAAGTTGGGTAACCACCTATCTGGGGCACTGCAACAGGAATGCTACCATGGCAGGGGGGAGGTCTCTGACTAGAATACCCCTCAAGCTCCTTTCAGCAACAAGAATCCATGAGTCACTTATATGGGCACAATGGTGATCTTCAGGGTAGCTCACTCTTCCCCCTTGGCACAATGGCCTGTCCATAGTCTGGTAATGAGTTTGTAGCAGCAGCTTCTCTGGCCTAGGGGAGCCCTCCTCTTCACTACTGTAACACCAAAGTGACAAATGTTACATTCGATTACAGCAGGATTTCTTTTTTTTCTTGAGTTTTAATCATATGACAAATTAGATTGAATTTGCATTTACACTGCATTTTATGATGTAAGATTTCTAATATACTGCAGCTTGGCTCTGCAGTGAATTGCATTATCCCTAATGGTTCATCAGTTCTGAGATTTAGTATTTGATCTTGTTTTATTATCTTCTGCAGCTATATTCTATACCTAATTTTTCCTTGAAATGAACATTATTGATTTACTTATTAAATATTGTCTGCCTACTGTGAATTTTTCACACAAGCGGTATGATGAATCCTTTTTAAAAATAATGATTATCTGCAGTACAATGTCTGAAATGCTAGTTTTATAGGGAGGGTTCCAATGGATTTGAACTAAATACAGAGTATAAAACCTGTCTTGGATTTTTTTCAACAAAAAAACTATCCACTGATTCCATCTCTCAGAAAAATAGAGTAATCAATAAATGATTATATTCTTAAAATAAAGCACATTTCAGGTTTTGCTCTCTCCTCAGAACTGTTAAGAATTCAGCCTTATTTCAGGTTTGGACTCAGGAAAAGAAATAGAATAACTTAGTTGGAGTTATTAGTAATGACTGTAAGTAAGTAAGAACCACATTTAAATTGAACAACAGAGTCAAGTTGGAATGAACATAGTGACCTTTCATTCCGGAAATGTTTTTCCAGTTTATTTTCAGACTTGGGGTCTATTTTCTAAATACTATTGTTTGCTTGTTTTAATGTGCTTTTCTTTCTGACTCATCTAGGATTTTTCCCCACTGGTTTGGATGTTCTCCTAAATAAAATAGCTTAATATAGCATTTTAAGGTTTGCAAAATCTTGTACTTATCTAAATGAGATTGAGAATCAAAAAAACTCTGAAGTTGAAAGCAGGTTTTTCTCTCCTCTATTGGCTCACCCCTCTTTTGGTGCCCTTATACTGCCCTGGCCTATTTAGAGCTCTTCCTAACAAAGCTCACCTTTTCTCCTCCATAGTATGAAGATATGCTGGTCCTGTGTCCCTCCAGGATCCTGCTTGTGGTTTTTTCTATGCTAGAACCAACTAATTTCAATTAATATTAAGGGAATTCTAACCCAAGTTGCCCATCAGATCTGCTCATTTAAGGGGACAAACTGATTATGGATCACGCTATAAAACTGTGTCAGGTAAACTGTCATTTTCTCTAATGGATCTGATATTATTCCTGAATTGTTTCTTTATTATTTCTTCCCCTTTCTAGTCTTTTACCACAGGCTTCTTGGTCTGGTTCTTTCCTTTTCCTTCAAGCAATCTGACCCAAGTCGTATAATTTGGAAATGTCTTTGATGTTATCAAAGTTTGGCAGTTTCATTTCTCCATAGTTTGACAATGGCTTAGCACTTCCCAACATCCACTGCATCTCCAATCCTAAAACAATAATGAACAGTAGAAGCTCTGAATGGTTTGAATTTCAACTGGGACTAAGTGATACTTTCATCAAAATGATTATTCTACTAGAAGTGGTATTATTGAATACTAGCTCTTTCAATGCTGAAATTTTTTTTCTTTTCATCCCAGTGCTGAATATTTTATGCCAAATTTGAGTCAAAATACAAATTCACAAGGAATCGATTATATTTGCAGCTGATGTCGATTTCTTCCTAACTACCCTAAAAATGAGCCTTAAAACTAAATAACAAATAGAACTAGAAGAAAACGTGTATTTTTCAACATAACATGCTCCCTTACCAAAAGAGATAGTCTAGGGTGGCAGTGATTTTGAGGAGTAATGAGTAATTCAGTGTGCCTCAAATTATGTCAGACAGGTGGTTTCCACTTCCCTTATGAATTGGGTCATCCAAGGAAGTGAGACCGTATCACATCGGATGCCATTTTATCCGAGGACTAGTAGAACATTAGTTCCAGGGTGGTACGGTACTTGGTCATTCTTCCCTATAAATACCAAAGGACAAACTATTACACAAACATTTAGTGCAACCAAGAAAATAAGTACTGCCCCCACTTGCCTAGAACTTACATATAAAGATGATGGAAAGAGAGACCAGGCTATGGCAGGCTTCTTAATGAAATTCAGGCAGTGACACTGAAATGATTTATTATGCTCAGTCTCTCTTTCTTATTCAAGTCCAATTTTTTTAATGGACTCATAATTGTGGAGGAAATTCACAGTCTGTTTGCTGTGAGCTAGTAATGCATTAGCAAGAGCATGAAATTTGGAGCATACTTACTTACATGTGACCTTGGGTAGTAGATCACTTAACATTTTGAGACCTCAGTTTACTCATTTGTAAAATAAGGGAATTGGATTAGATGATCAGTAGTTTTCCTTTTACCTCTAAATCTTTTGATCTTACCTTAATTATGTAGGAAATATAGGATGGCAAGAAGCTTGGTTAGTTCAGGTGAAGAGAAATACATTTGGTCTGCTAAATTAAAATGATACCAGTGAATTGAATGTTCCACTATGCTCATTTAATAGAATAAATGCATGAACTAAAAGAATTAATATATTTCTCAAAAGTCACATATTCAGTTTCTTTCCATATACCAGAAGTTCAAAGAACAAAAAGAAAGAAAATGTTTTTCCTCCAACAATCACCAGGCACGTTTAAAACTAATTGCAGTTAAGATTAAAGAAAGATTGCCAATTAAACAGTTGCTTTACTCATCCAATACCCATTCTTCAAGTATCTCATTGCTTCCCATCTAATATGACAACTTCCTTTTTAAATTCACATTAGCCTTCCCTGCCACTCTCAATTAGCAAAAGGCAAGTATTTGAATCTTGTTTTCTCTGCCTACTCAGAAGACCTCAGAAAAAGTTTTCTTGAAAAAACAAAGCTTTAGAAAGAAGGTGGTAGAAGTATATTCATTATACATTAACTTTTTGATCCTTTAGAAATCCAGACTCAATGTTGTTTCATTTCATGATTCATAGGTACTTTTTCATTTTAAAAGTAGTTGGACTACCCAAGCACACACATTTTCTTTAAAGAGAATTCTAATTTGATTGGGTTTGGAGCATATGCAAAAATACTTAAAATATCCTTTGGAAATCACTAATTTGAGAAGCTCTTTGAAGTCCACCACAGTTTTGTACCAGTTATTAATGGCCTATCTTGCAATTGTTAGTTTCCCTTTAAGTGTACTGGTTCCTAAGAAATCAATAATTATAATAATAAATAATGTAGTTAAGTGGTACAGTAGGTAGAATTCTTGGTGTAAGATCAGAAAGACACCTTTCTGAGTTCAAATCTGGCCTCAGACACTTACTAGTTGAGTGACCCTGGACAAATCACTTAACACCATCTGCCTCAATTTCTTCATCTATAAAATGAGCTGGAGAAGAAAATGTAAAACTACTAGAGTACCTTTGCCAAGTAAACCCTAAATGGGATCACAAAGAGTAAGACACAACTAAAAATAACTAAAAACCCAACAAAAATAATAACAATCAAATTTATATAGTATATTAAGATCTACAAAGCAATATACATCTGTATTGTTTCATTTGTATTCCACAAGAGAACAGGTCCTTCATAATTTGAGTTTGCTTTCCCTAAAAATCTGAACAAAACTGAAGACAACTAAATGAAAATTTTCCCCAGATTTCCTTTACTTCTCTTAACCTTATGAATAGACTGGGTTGCTGAAGGTGAAGATTCCAGAGTCCTGGGAAAGTTCTTTTCATGGTCTCTCCTATTGGGCAGATTTCTTTGATTTAAAGAAACTAGCTATATTAAGATGGTAACTCCCTTTTCTATTTTCTGAAACTAATATATATTTTTCTTCAACATACATACTATTCTTTTTCATATAGCCACCTATGTTTTATTGACATAGTCATCTTTCTTTTCTTTGTTTCACACAATGATATTGTGTTTAACTTTTGAATGCTCCTTAAAAATGTGTAGGTTCACTGTATATGCCTTCTATCTTGTTATATGTCACCACCTGTAATATATGGGCTTCTTGCTTAAAATTTAATTGACTTTGAGCTGCTATTATCTGACCCCTTTCTCAAGAACCCAGATTGGTGGAGTACTGAGTCTCTTGGATACTCAAAAAATTCTAGTATATTACTAGAATTCAGAGTTCGAATATGTTCTCAGACATTTACTAGCTATATGAACTTAACCTAGAAGTGACTTGATAGGTCATTTAACCCTCATTGCCTCACATCCAGTCATCCTGATTCATATCTAGCCATTGGACCCAGATAGCTCTGAAGGAAAAATTAAGCTTGATGTCTTAGCATAGCAACCCCTCACTCACAGTCAATTCACATGCATGTCATGACGTCACCTCCCTGATATCATGTCTTCTCCAAAAATGAAAGACAAACATCATTCCCTAATAAGGCCTAAGTGTAACATTTTTCTCTGTTGTTTTTAATATACTATATTTTATTTTCTCCAATTACAAGCAAAACAATTTTAACATTCATTTTTAAAACTCTGATTTTTGAATTCTCTCTCTTATCCCCACTCCCAAAAGAGAAAGCTTGTTATTTGATATAGGTTAAAAATATGTAGTTATGCAAAACATTCCATAATAGTAATATTGTGGAAGTAAGCAAACCCCCCAAAAAAATCTCAAGAAAAATGAAGTAGACAAAAAGTATTCTTCAATCTCTATTCAGACACCACCAGCTCTGACTCTGAGGATGAATAGCTTTCTTTATCATAAACCCTTCAGCATCAGGTTATAGCACTGCTAAGATAAGTTTAGCAGGTGCTCATCACACAGTATTGCTGTTGGTGTTTGTCCTTCATTCTTGAAGAATACCAAGACATCAGGGATGTGATACCATGACAAGCACATAAATTGGATTTGAGTGAGGGACTATTATGCTAAGTCACCAGTTGCACTTTCTCCTCCAGGGCCTTTTGGGACCAATTGCCAGATATGGATCAGGTCAACTGGAATGGCCCTGCATGCGATGTAATCAGGGATAAGTGACACAGCTAGGTCACATAGCTAGTAGGTGTCAAGGGTCTGAGGTCAAATTTGAACTCAGGTCCTCTTGACTCCAAGGCCAATGCTCTAATCACTTGCAACCTAGCTGCCCCTCCTCCAACATTGGTGTTACTTTGTATATAGTACATTTCCCATTATATCTATTAATCTAAAGATTTCATATTTTTACTGAGAGCATTTGGTTCATCATTTCTTATAATAGAATAGCTTTCCTTCCTAATCATATTCCCACTATTTGTTTACTTATTCTTCAACTTACGGGCATTCCCTCAATTTTCAATTCTTTGCCAACAGAGAAGAACTTTTACAAATATTCTTATACATATAATTTCTTTTTCTTACCCATTTTTTCATCTCATCCGGAATACAGTTCTAGTAGTGGCATAGCTAGGTCAAAGTCTATGCATAGTTTTATAGCCTTTGGGCATAGTTTCAAATTTCTTTACAAAATGGTTAAATCACTTCACAACTCCTCCAACAATGCATTAATGATTTATCTTACTTACATCCCCTACAACATTTGTTATTTTCCCTTTCTGTCCTATTAGTCAATACAATAGATACAAAGTAGCAAATCATAATTTTTCTAATTTGCATATTTCCAATCAATAGAGGGTTAGGACAGTTTTTTAACATGGCTAAAGATACCAATGATAACCTCAGCTGAAAATTGTTCATATTTTTTGATCATTTATCGATTGGGGATGACTCGTTTTTTATAAATTTTTCTCGATTCTCTAAGTTTAAGAAATGAAGTCAATCGGAAAAACTTCTTTCCTCCCATTTAATAATGTTAACTATATTTCCCTCTATCTCATTTCCCTTGCTCCAATTTATTCTATTCTCTCTCTCCCATCACCCCGACCCTCCACAAAAGTGTTTTTCTTCTGAGTACCCTTCCCACAATCTGCCCTCCCTTCTATCACCCTTCCCACTTTTCTCCCATACCTTTCCCTTCTTACTTTCCTCTAGAGTAAGATAGATTTCTACATCCCATTGAGTGTGTATTTTTTCCCTCTCTGAATTAAATTCAGAATAAGGCTCACTCACCTCCTGTACTTTTCCCTTTTTCCACTCTTCCACTCTACTACAAAATTTTTATGTGAAATAACTCACCCTACTCTACCTCCCCCTTTCCCTTTCTCCTATTACATTTTTCTCTCAACCCTTAGCTCTATATTTTTAATATATTATCCCTTCTTATTCAACTCCCACCTATTCTCTGTCTATATATGCTCCCTCTAACTGCCTTAAGAAATGAAAAAGCTCATATGAGTTATCAGCATCATCTTCTTATGCAGGAATATATATATTTCACAATCATTAAGTCCCATGATTTGCCTTTCATGTTTCACTTTAGTCTCAGATTAGAAGACAAAATTTTTTTGTTTAGCTCTGGTCTTTTCATCAAGAAAATTTAAAAGTTCCCTATTTCCTTAAATATCTATCTTTTCTCCTGAAAGAACATATCAGTTTTGCTGAGTGACTGATTCTTGCTTGTAATTCAAGCTCTTTTGCCTTCTGGAATATCAAATTCCAAGTCCTATGATCACTTAATATAAAAGTTGATAAAACGTATCTTGATAATGACTCCATGATAACTGAATTGCATCTTTTTTGCTGCTTACAAAATTTTCTCCTTGACATGGGAACTCTGAAATTTGGTTACAATTTTCCAGGCAGTTTTCATTTGGTGATCTTTCAGGAGGTGATAGGTTGATTTTTTCAATTTTTATTTTTCTCCCTGGTTATAGACTATCAGGGAAGTTTTCCTTGATAATTTCTTGAAAGATGATGTCTAGGCTTCTTTTTGATCTTGGTTTTCAGGTAGTCCAATAACTTTTAAATTATCTCTTCTGGATCTATTTTCCAGGGCAATTGCTTTTCTGATGAGATATTTCAGATTGTCTTCCAGTTTTGGTTTTGCTTCATCATTTCTTGATTTCTCACAGAGGCATCAGTTTCCCTTTGCTCAATTCTATATTTTAATGAATTATTTTCTTTAGTGACCCTTTGCATCTCCTTTTCCATTTGGCCAATTCTGCTTTTTTTAAGGTATCCTTCCCCTCATTGACTTTTTGCCCCTCCTTTTCCATTTGTACCAGTATGGTTTTAAATATGTTATTTTCTTTAAGTTAATTTTTTTTGTATGTCTCCTTCACCAAGTTGCTGATGGTTTTCATGATTTTCCTGCATCGCTCTCTTTTCTCTTCCTATCTTTTCTTCTACCTCCCTTTTGATTTTCACAATCCTTTTTGAGTTTTTCCATGGTCTGAGAGCAGTTCATATTTTTCTTAGAGTTTTTGAATATAGGAACTTTGACTTTGTTATCGTCTTCTGATTGTGTTTTGATCTTCCTTGTCACCATAGTAACTTTCTATGGACAGAATTTTTCCTGTGATTTGTTCATTTTCCAACCTATGGCTTGATTTCAACTTTTTGAGTTAGCATTCTGCTTCCAAGATAGAGGGCATACTGACCCAAGATTTGGAGGGATTTGCAGCTGTTTTCACACATACTTGTAAGGATCTGCATGTTTTTAGCTCTTCCAAGATAATGTGATCTAAGGATAGACTCTTACTAGTCTCCTGACCTGTGCTCTGCTCTAGAATATGTAAAGCTATGCAAGGCAACAGAGTCCTGCTTCAGTGATGACAAAGATACCCGTCTAAATTCCTTCTGATCCCCCTTACTATCTGGGAGCTGAGAGAGCTCCAGAAGCAGTGGCTGCTGTTGCTAATTCAGTGCCTCCCAAGGCTTCTGTTCCACTGGAGCCAGGTCTGCTCTGCTGAGGCTGGAACTAGATTGTGCTCCACTCTCATCTCAGTGCAGCAGACTTTTCCTGCTGACCTTCCAAGTTGTCTTTGGCCGTCTCTAGACTGTGAGGTCTTGAAACTACCACTGCTGCCACTGACCCAATGGACCTGCTGCCTCTTCCTGGGGAGGGGGGTGGCACAAGCTTGTCCTACATTGTGCTGTGCTGTGCTCCTCTCTCACCCCAATGCAACAGACCCTTCCTGCTGATCTTCCATGTTGTGTTGATCTGGAAAATTGTTTCACTCCATCTTTTTTGTGGGTTCTGCCACTTTATAATTTGTTTAAATTCATTATTTAAAATATTTGGAGTGGTTTGGCTATGAGCTCCAGTGAGTTCATGCCTTTGCTCCACCATCTTGGATTCCCTGTAACCTAAGTATAACTTTTATTATTGTTGTTCTTCTTGTTATTACTGAGAAGTTTAGTTTATTTTAAATAAGAAATAAATTGGAGAAAGGAGTTAATATAATATACATTTCATCTGTGTATCCATTAACTGTTGGAGGAAGGAGGCGAAAATTTTTTAAAGGTTATTATCCATTATTTTCAAGTCACCATAATCACGGGGGAATTACTGGCTTCTTGGGAACATTTGCATAAATATATTTTAATTTTCATTGAGCATTCAATCCACACACTACAAAAAGATGTTTCATCAAATAAAAATTAAATCAGAGAGCTAAATGTACTTGGCACTTCCTACTTAAAGTATTACTAGGGATTTTGCTGTATGTCTTTAGCAAACACAGATGTTAAAAGCAACATGGCCTACAGTAGGGAACCTTCAGCCTTGACTTTTTCTTATGCATGCCATGCTAACTATGAAAACAGCAAGCCTTTCAGAAAACTGTGAAATTTCTAGGTTATTTTGTTTTATTTTTAATTTTAAGGCATGCCCTTTGAAGGATTTACATTATTGTTCTGGTTGTTCACATTTTGGTCACATTGCTCCCCCATGTTTAAGATGATTTTCCTCCCCATGTCAACCTTTGTAAATCTTGCTCATCTATCAAATCTCAGATCAATTGCCTCTTCCTTTAGTCAGTCAACAAATATTTACTAAATGCCTACTATGTGTTAGGCACTATGTTAAGTACTTGAGATACAAAGAAAGACAAAAAATAATCCCTAACTAAGGGTCAGCTAGGTGAAGCAGTGGATAGAACATTGGCCCTGGAGTCAGGAAGAGACCTGAGTTCAAATCTGGCCTCAGACACTTAATAATTACTTAGCTGTGTAACCTTGGCCAAGTCATTTACCCCATTGCTTTGCCCCCCAAAAAAATTTTTAGGGTTTTTTTTTCAAAAAATTTTTTTAAAAAAGGGGTAATCAGGGATGGCTAGGTGTCACAGTGGATAAAGCACCAGCCCTGGAGTCAGGAGTACCTGGGTTCAAATCTGGTCTCAGACAATTAATAATTACCTAGCTGTGTGGCCTTGGGCAAGCCACGTAACCACATTTGCCTTGCAAAAACCTTAAAAACAAGAGTAATCCCTGATTCAAAGGTATATTCATTTTAATCAATGAGATGGCATGTACATAAATAGGTACATACAAGATATATGCAAAGTAGAGGAAAGTAAATCTTAGAAAGAAAGGCAGTAGAAACTGAGAGAACCTGGAAAGACTTCCCACAAAGGACAGGACTTTAGATAAATCTGGAAAGATATAGAAACTAAGAGGATGAAATGATGTAGCAATTTTAGACATAATGGAGAGCCAGTGTAAATGCAAATAAATAGGTGATATGAGAACCTTAAGTAGGCCAGTGTAGCCAAATCATAAACTGCATGAAAAGAATTACAGAGCAAGATGCCTGGAAAGAGTCAGGTTGTGAAGGGCTGAGAGCAGTCAGAAGACTTTTGCAAAAGTCCATGCAGGAAATGCATTGGACCTGTGGCTATGTGAGGAAGAAGGAAGAGATGCATAGGAAAAATATTGTGGAGGAAGAAACTGACAGAATTAGACAACCAACTTCATGTGTGAACTAGGGATATTGGGAATCAGAGAAAATTTGAAGGAAAAGATGAGTTCTGTTTTGTAGAAAGCTAAGTTTGAGGTGCCTATGATATGCAAGTTCAAGGTATCCAAAAGGCAGTAGTGGTGATTTATAACTGGAGCTCAGAAGAAAGTCTAGGGGATAGATGATATTCAAGCCCACAGACCTGACTAGCTTAACAAGTGATATAATTTAAACTTCAAAAAAGGAGGGGCAGGCAGCTAGGGGGAAAAATGGATAGGGTCTCAGGCCTGGAGTCAGAAAAACTCAATGTCCATTTTCTATCATGAAAGACAGTCATGAAAGCAAAGAGTATACAAGTCGATAGGAGTAGAGAAGAACCTTGTGTGCTGTGGTCCATGGGGTCAGGAGTCAAGAAGAATCAGATATAACTGAATGACTAAGCAACAAAAAAGGGAGAGGATGATACTTTGAGGTACCCTCATGGATAAGTGACCATGACACAGATTAAGAAAAAGCAGAGGAGACAATAAGGAGGCAACTGGATTGAGAAGAGAAGGACCAAGAGAGAGGAGTATAACAAAAATCCCAGAGAGGAAGGAATATCTATGATAAGAAAGTGATCAATAATGTCAAGAAACAGAGAGAGGATAAGAGGCTGTCACTGATTGCCCTTTCGAAAATGATATATATTTCATTTCCTTGATATTCCATAGCACTTGCTTGGTAACTCTCTTGAGCTTTAATTATGTTTTAATGCACATAGCCATTATTGTATAATATTGCATATTTGTAAATGTCCCATATGACTCTTGATATTTTTTAAGCTTCATGAAGGCAAAGATATCCTAATTCTCTTTATATCTCCCATATCATGCAATCAATTCCACAGTACTTAAGAAGAATCTTGAGTAATTAAGAGAAATCTGTATTGTTTTTTCTGACCACCATGTGTGCACTTGCTCTGTGTTAGTTTAACATAAAATAATGTTTTAGGCAGAAATCTGAACAATGTGGCCAGCTCATCAATTGCACTCTCTGCGTAGAGTTTGGTAGTTTAGTTCAAGAAAGAATCTTTATGTCTGGTATCTTTGACTGCCAGATGATCTTCAGAATCTTCCTAAGATGATTCAGACAGAAATGATTCCATCTTGGAATGGTACTAGTAAATTCTCCAGTTTTCATAGGCATACAATTTCCTTTGTAGCCTCCCAAAAACTTAGCTAGTTCTGGCAATGCATGCATCAACCTCATTATCAGTGAGTACATCCCTGGAAAGTATACTGCCAAGCTAAATGAACTTATCCACAGCATTCAAAACTTCTCTATTTGCTGTAGTCCATGGTTCCACATATGGATGGTATGGTCTGGCTAATGGAACTCCTGTATTTTCTTGGTGTTAATTGTTAGGCCAAAATTTGTGCAAATAGCAGAGAACAGATCCATACTTTGTTGCATCTCAGCTTCAGAGATTTACTGAGTGTAAAATCATCTGCGCACAGAAAATCATGGACCAACACTCCCTCCACTTTGGCCTTGGCTTGTAGCCTTTTCAAGCTGAATAATTTGCCATCATTGCAGTAGCTGACCTTAATGCAATTTTCATTCTCATTGAAAGTGTTTGACTACATAAATAAAAACATCATGCTTAAAAGCAAGTGCACAATGTTATTTCACTCCATTAGTGACAATGCAAAAGAATTGTCCATCATCCAGAATCTGGACAAGCACACTGTCAAGAAATTAATATATAATACTGATAAACTTCTCTGGACAACCAAATTTTGATATAATTTTCCTAAGTCCTCATGAATGATAGTATCAAAGACCTTGGTCAGACTTACAGACATTGTGTACAGACCTCTGTTCTTCTCTTAGCATTTCTACTGGAGGTACCAGGCAGCAAACACCATATTGACTGTTCCTTGACCCTTTCTGAAACCACACTGGGTCTCAGGCAGATGACCATCTCCCAGGTGAAGGATCAGTCTATTAAAGTGTTGAACAAATTAATGTCATTTTTGGAATCATGTATTTTTTATGGTGAAATTTGCACTCAATCTGATAATTAATGATGTGATTTCTCCATTATTGATCTAAATCCATTTCATTCCTTTTCATTTTGAGCAACTCTTGAACATGTTTTATTATCAGACCTAAAGAAAATGAAACATACTATTGGCTTCTTTTGTGGAAAGGATACTTCTCATCTCTCATCATATCTCTAACCCGTGTCTCTTCATCTGCAAAATGTGAGCAAGGGATTAAAGGACCCAATTTACCAATCAGATAATATATGTTATAGTCACAGTATTTGGATCTTACCCTCCAACTAGACTTTTAGCTTCCAATCAAGCTTATTATCAAACTAAGCTTCTTTTCAAAATGTTGTATCTTGTCAAGAAAAAGTAAAATCTAGAAGAGAAGAAAGAGAAGAGCCAGTTTAAAAATGCACTGAAGAACTCTGGTCAGAGTTATATGAAAATGACTTGGTTTGAGGAGGCTTCTGAATCAGCATTAAACCTAGAGTAAAAGGAGAAGGAAAAAAACAGAATGAACTGGTAGAAAAGAATGCCTTCATTTTGAATTTCCTACAATTGGTCTAGGGTCAGCACTAGCCCTGCCTATAAATGAATGTTCCATGTCGCATATATCCAAAAAGTGTCAAGAAAAAAAGAGTAAATGGCATTTCCAGAATTATGCATTTGTATTCTAGTTCCTATTTGAATTCAATTTGAACAGCCCATAATTTGTCCACCAATACAGATCTAAACCATATATGTGTATATAGAGAGATAGAGAGAGAGAGAGAGATAAAATCACAAAATACCTGACCCTTTTCATTTAATACAGCTCTATGTAGTGACATAGGACTTAGAGAGCTAAACTAGAAATCAGAAAGTTGAGATCTTGCCTGCGACCCTTACTATGTAATCCTGAATAAATCATTAAACCCATAATAGCCTTGGTTTCCTTATCTAGAAAATCAAGACAAGTGTCACTATACAGCTATTGTAAGAATTAAATTGATAATACTTGCAAAATGATTTATAAATTTCAAAAATGTTATACATTTATATATTTTATTATTATGATTATTCTGTGATAAAAGGTATCAATTGAAGATGGTTTCTCCCCCTTTACAAAACCTAACATTAAGATAGTAATAATAGCCGACATTTATATAGCGCTTTAAGATGACACTTTCATGAACAAGAGCCATTTAGAGACTAGTAACAGTAGCAAATCTCTTTAAAGTCTTTGATAACTAGGGAACATTTATTTCGGCTTCACTTGAAAGGGTTAGGAATTGCATTCCTCTTTCCATTGTGGTCCCTAATTTCACAGTGCCTGGTTTTTTGTTGAATGCCTTCATTCTCCTGCACACTAATTGCTTAAGCTCTTAATGATTGATATCCTATGTTGGTACCATGCAAATTAATTGGATAATGTTCAGGAAGGACCTGGATATAAGGTGTTGTAAAATGTGATTACTGTTTAGTATTTACAACCCTTCTTGATTTATGTTCCTGAGTCTCCTTTATTCTTTACTATATAGCATCTTGTTCTCTAATTCTTTCATGTGTGTATATACTAACCCAAAGTTATACATAGGCAAAGAATAATATTAGCTAAAATTTAGAAAAGACTTAACATTTGCAAATCACATTATAAATATTATCTTATTTGATCCTCATAATGATCCTATGAGGTCATTATTATTATTATTATTAATTCCATTTTACAGGTGACAAAACAGAGATTGTCAGATGAATTTGCACTCATATCTTCCTGACTCCAGGTCCAGTGTTCTTCTCAAGTCTGGAAGGCATCCAACTACTAATCTTGAGTGTCCCTCCTCATAATATTAACCTTACAGACTAACATTTCCCCTATTACCTGACCTTAGACAAGACATTAAATTTATCTGATATTCAGTTATTCCAACTAAGGAAATTCATACAGGAACAATAATCCTCCTGCCTAATCAAAAGGTTGCCAGAAGACATTTATAAATGTCAGATATTATAAAGGAAGTCCTTCTGCTGCTGCTCTTTCCCCTCCTCCTCCTTCTGTATTTCTTCTTGCAAGCCTTTCCATTTGAGGGGGAAAGGGGGAGTCTCTTAACATGCCAGCAAGGTGTTACATTTTATTTGTTGATGCCTTAGTGTGAAAGTGGTGCAATAGATATACTATTGTACCGCTAGGAAAAATGTGAAGACAAGTCCTATCTCTGGCATATACTGACTGTGTGACACTGGCCAAATCAATTAATTTCTGTATTCTAGCCAACTCTCAAGGACAATAAGACACAAAAGAAAATACCACCCTACAGGGTAGACAGGGAGTTCTTTATCTGGGAGTTCTCTGTATTAATGAAATCATAGATCTAGCCCTGACTCCTATCCTAATACCTGATATTCCTAATTACAAATTTTTCCAAAGAATTCATTTGGGATGAAACATATCAAGTCCTTATCTACATCTTTTTTTCCCTAGAGAGCTTCTTGAATCATAGCTGATAAGTGTTCCATAGTTAATAAGGAGACTGGAACTCCTAATTTCTTAACTCTGACCTAAATATTGTTTCTATGACATATAACTAATTTAAAGTTTCTTTTGGTCTTAACTTGTGATTTTATAAATGGAAGAGACCCCAGCATGTAAACTCCTTCCACTGAGGCAGAGCAGCAACTTTCCTATAGCTTTTAGGGTTACTGAGAGGTTGTGTCCAGTCCATGATTCAACCATTAGTATATATCATAGGTAGGAACTGCTTCTTGACACAAGCCCAATACTCTAAGTTAATATGGAATTATTGATTAAAACTATAGTGAAAATTAATCCAAATGCACTTAAGAAGAAGAATGGAAACCAATATGTAAGGATTCTTGAGTTCCATCAGTAATCGGTAACAGTGGAGTCAACATATTTTAACTTCTAACACCTCAGTAGCCTACTTGAGAAGAAGTGACAATAATGACAAAGTGACAATAACACAGAATGAAATGCAGTCAGGAAGAATGACTGGAAATACAGATAGAAGCAAAAATTTTTGACGATGCTCAGCATTTGATTTTTAGGATGCTGCAAAGAGTTGTCAATTCCAAAAGAATGAGAAGATCAATCTGCATTAGGATTACATTTGTGTATACTTATGTTTGTGTATACTTATGTTCTGGAAATCCTAAAGATCTGTTAGCTACGGACATCATGAATTACAATAATATTTCTCTCATGTAATGGGACTGGTATGGCAAGTCAGGAATTGTACAGGAGAAACAGCATAGAAGATGTCTTCAGAAAAGAAATAGAGAAGAAATGAGAGTAAGGACATGTTCTCTTTTGGTCTCCATGCAAAGTGTCAAGAGAACTAGAGGAAGCCCCTACTCCCAAAACTTTGTATGAATCTCTTTGGTGAACTCATGACAAGTCAGAGACAAGGGTCACCCTAAAGGAGAAGACATGGATAATTATACCCTACATACATGGACTGCTGAAAATACAGATCATTAAAGTACAATCAAGAAAGCTATTTCCGGGGCGGCTAGGTGGCACAGTGGATAGAGCACTGGCCTTGGAGTCAGGATGACCTGAGTTCAAATCTGGCCTCAGACACTTAATAATTACCTAGCTGTGTGGCCTTGGGCAAGCCACTTAACCCCATTGCCTTGCAAAAACAAAAAGCAAAAAGCAAAAAAAAAAAAAAAATCTATTTCCTACTTAAAGAATATTATAAAATCATTCTGGGCATCTCATCTATTTGAAAACAATGGGAAAATGGGTGTAAGCAATTGTTGAAGAATAAAAATGTAAACAATTACCAGAAACTTACCACCTCCCATCTAATTTTATAAATTTTATATACTGTATTCTATATAGTTGCCCTATGTATCTTAAGGAAAATTTTTTTCAACCCCATCTTGTACCATCTTTTACACAAGGTAAAAATTTCTAATGCAGTTGTTTGTACTTTGACAACAAAAGTCAGATCTCTGCAGTTAAAATCAAAAGAACTGGATCATTTATTTAAATGATTTAATCAAAATGTCATTTTTTTAATTGGAGGGATTTGTTTTGCTTTGATTTGAAACTAATTTTTTTCTGCTGACCTAAAATCATAGCCCATGTTCTATAAGGATCTATTAAATCAAAAAATAAAATGGAAATTATTGTTTTATTAGGCCTAGCCCTCAGCTCTTGTTTCCAAGAAATTGTGTATAAATGCAGATGTACCTACAAACACACACACACACACACACACACACACACACACACACACACACACACACACACACACACAGTGCCCATCAGCCCTTCCCTTCCCATCACTCACTCAGTTCCCACTAGGTGTCACAAGGACTCTTGAGTTGCATTTTCAGCTGTAGTTAATGACAGCTCTGTGGCTGACCCACACGAGTGATCAGTAATTTTGCAGAGACTTATCATTATCCTGACAAAACGCCATGGAGGTGTGCGTGACTCATTTTTTAATACTGCAGTCAGGAAATAAAGAGAGGGAACCAAAGCAGAAGCCATTGCTTGCATCGGAGTCCCTGTGATATTAATTACTGGAGACATGTGCATGACATGGTGTTCATTTGTTGCTCCGTACAAGCTATCTTATCTCCTCTCACCCACTGGCTGATTAGCAGAGACTGCCTCCAGACATTCTTCGATCCCTCATTGTTTGTAGCATTGACAAAGAGCAGAAGAGAAGTCTCTACTGTTCTGTAGTCTGAAATTTAAAAATGCATTTGTATTTTCTTGCCCTTGTTTTTTTTTACTCTCTGTAGTTTCACAAATCTTTATCAGTGAAGCCCCTAGATATGTCTGTTTTAACAGTCTGTGAAGTTTAATTGTTTCTGTAGGGTCTTCTTAAGAAAGCAGAACTTTGATTTAGACTTAGGTCCCTTAAAGAATCTCACAATGAGAGATCGAAGGGACCTTGGTGTTCAGCTAACCTAACAACCTCACTCTGTAGAGGAGGACATTCCAGTCTAATCATTTTAAGTGATTTATCCAATGTACTAAATGGCAGAATCAGAATTGGAACCCATGTCAAATCTGGCACTCTCTATTTCACCACTCTATCTTTCACAAGGAATACTCAAAATACTTCTGTGTTATTTTATTGCCACCATTAAGATATTACTGAAAAAAACCAGGATCTGATAAAGCAGTGACTCCTCTGAATCTTAAGAGGAGAATGTTTCAATGGACTATACCCTGAAATACTGTCAAAATTTACCCCCCTTCTAATGTAATTTGTGCATCCCGTTGCACCTATTAAAATAGCTAGTATTCATAACAATATGATTAACTAAGCTCTTTTATAGACATCTAGCTCCACACTTTGAGGCAGAGCCATGAGCTACAGAAACATGTGAAGAATAAAATAAAATACCTGCCTGAAACTCAAGACATTTTCAATGAACTCTGGACAAATGTACCACACAGAAGAATCTCTGAACCACGGAAGCCCTCAAGGTTGGTGAGATTAACAAGCTGGTTGAAATGTTAACACTTTATGTACGGCTGTTCCTAGTCCCTATTTTGGGAGGGAAGTGTCAGAATATGGGAGATATAAATCCCCTAATTTTGCTCAGAAAATTAAAAATCTTGAATAACAGAGGATTAGACACCAGTACTAAAGTCCAAATTCAAGGAGAAAAAGTCTAATATTGGACTTTTATTTAACATTCAGTTAAATGATTAAAATTCTATCATATGTTACAAATTATGTAATAATAAACCACATAAAGAGATTTTCACAGATTCTAAAAAAAAAGCATATGGAAGCAAAACAATAAGGATCAAAAGTAAAATTCTTCTATTCTAGAAGCAGTAAGCAATATTTAGAAACTAATAAAATTTTATATTAAAACAGAATGACAAGAATCCCACTTATGTTCTTTAGGAGCCATCATCATATAAAGACTGAGAACTCTGTGAAATGCTTTTCACTGTTGAAATTTATATAATACTCTAATATTTAAATTTATTTGTAAAAGGTAACATAAATAATTAACTAAATAAATGAAATGATTAAATTAATTCATTTCCTATTTCACATTATTTAGAACCAGAAGAGACCTTATAGGTAACCTAATTCATTCTCATTAGTTTTTGTATTTGAGGGGCCTGAAAACTCAGAGATTTATTCAAAGATCATTCAGAGAAGTGGAAAGTCTGGGTTTGGAATTCAAGTTTTCTTTCCACTAGACTAAGTTGCCTTTTGAAAGGTGCAGAAGATAAAATTACAAAAGATTAATAAGTAATTGGCTGAGGTCCTATTGTCATTAATGTTTAATGCAGTGCCTTATACATAGGCACTTAACAAATGTTTGTAGAATTGACTTCCACAAAATTCATTAGGGAAATTAATGTGTAATGCTCAGGATGCTTTGTGGAACAGCTTAAGGTACAAACTGTCTCACATACCCATTAATATTTTCTCTGTGGCCTGCCATCAATTAGAAATCACAGAATTTTTTAAAATTTCTGTTACCTTCTCCAAGAATTCTCATTTAAATATAAATGCCCCTAAAAGGCTTACCTCAAGCCCCACATCCTCCATGAAATGTTCAGTTGTAATACAGCCCAAATACTTTTTAATAAGCCCAAAAAATGTGTGGCTATCTCTATCAATTTTTGTCTGGCATTTCATTATATATTGCCTCTCCAGTCTACACATAGTCCTATTTGCCCACCTAGGGTATATGATCTCAAAGAGAGGTACCAGTGCCTTATATTTCAATCCATCACCTAGTACAATGTTTTACTCAGATTGTGAACATCTTGATAGCAGGGACTATCTTTTTTTTTTTTGTATCCCTAACCCTTAAGCACCTATTGGATACTTAATAAATTCTTACTGAACAAAAGAATAGGCAATCCCCTAGGTAGAATGAATGAAGGCAAAAATGTGTCCAATTTTTATGCAGTTTACACTTTAAACATACTAATCCCTGCATTGAACTTTTTCATAAGAATTTATTTTGACTTGATTAAAAGACTCAGAATCAGAACTGAGGCCAGGGAATAGATATTTCAGCCATAGTCACTCTCCAAGACCATCTGCTAAGGCTAGAGGGGTTACAATCTTTATGAGTGAAAGAAGCACTCTTTTGCCCGTGTAGACTCCTCTGATGAAATGACATCATTGAACCATTAAAGTATCATTGCAAATTCAAACTATTCTTGGAACTCAGAAAATTAATATGCACATTTCCAGTGGAGATTCTAACTTCAGAGTGCAGTCTAGAGAATGTTCATGGAATTGATTGTCTTAGCTGCAAAAATGTAGTTTTCATGCTAACTTGGTTCTGCTAGTTCTTGAAAAATAGCTACACAGAATGATTAAATATATTATTTTAACACATTTTCTTAGTGAATATGAATAGTGAACTGCAATATTCATGATTATCCTTCTATATGTTTAAGCAGATACTTTACAAATCAGGGCAGGCCCTTCTAAGATCTTGACACTCCTGCCCTCCTGTGACTGACTGCCAGTAACATTTCCAAAGTATTCTAATGATATAATATGCTGCAGGGGACACTATATTGCCTGGTACCGCAGCATCGTTGATCATTTAAGCCTTCAAGCAAAATAAGAACATTGCCTTTGAGATATATGCAAATTCTCAACAAAAGTCTTCTTTCAACTTTTCAGTATGAAAATATAATTCTAAAATAGAGTTCATTTGGGGTAATAAGCCCATACATTTCCTAAGCCTTAATTCAGTTTTCCTATATGTGTCTATGCTTTTGCTAGAAAATAAGAAATGAAAAACAGTATATGATGTACTTTTCTCTAGCAATAAAACCCCACTATTGCTATGTATGTTTGCATACTCATATGGAAGGTAGTAAAATGGAAGAAGGAAAGAAAAGTGGAGAAGGGAGAATAGATTCTAGAAGAAGGATTGGAAAGCAGATTTAAGGAGAGGGAGAGAGGTTGGGAAGAGGATGAGAGAATGAAGGGAAGAAGAGTAAGAGGGAAGAGGGGAGAAGGAATTGAGAAAACAGGAGATAAGCAGAGGGGGAAGAAGGAGTAAGCAAAGTGGTCAGAGAAAAACAACATCCTCATTTCACTTCCGTAATGAAAGTGGCATCTTCAAATAACACAAGGGAAAGCTCCCATTCTTTAATATGAGCAAATGACAAGTTAAAAGGTCAAGAGAACAACTTCCTCAGGAACAATTTGTAAAAATAATAAGGTGGGGGCAGCCAAGTGGTACAGTGAATAGAGTACCAACCCTAGAGTCAGGAGGACCGAAATTCAAATTACCTAGCTGTGTGACCTTGGGCAAATCACTTAACCCCATAGCCTTGCAAAAACCAAAACTAATAAATAATGATATGGGAAAACAATTTGTGATTCCTTCATCATGATTTAAGTAATCCACAAATAATAAAGATTTCATTACAGAAGAAAGGATGGAAGAGAATTTGGTATCTTGCCCTAGGCTTATGAACTCAGGGAAAAAGCAAAAAGATATTTTTTAAAAGAGTCTCAAACAAAATCACAGTTTGTCAATTAATCTGAAACATATGAAATAAAAGTAATATTTTATTACTGAGAAGCATCAGCCCCAATTTTAAAGACATTATCTATCCTTGTAGTTTTTATTCTAGGTAGTATGACTAAAATGTCATCCCTTTAAATCAAGGCTAAAGTTTGAATCTGAGATAATGTCCAGAAACAAGGGGGAAAGGTGGTTATTTAGGGTTACAATTTTACCAGCAACCTTTGCTTACTTGAAAAAAAAATAAAAAGAGAGTACATTTGACTTTCATATAACTGTGTGAATTACATATATTTTATATTTCCTGGAAACAATTTATCCCCAGTCAACTTCTCTGGAACTATAATGCACATAATTGAAACACCAGATCTAGTTTATTGCCAAAATTACTTATAAGTACAATGAGGAAAAAACCTTATAGTGTCTTTAGCAATGTAACATTTAGTATATCCCAATAATACATAATTTTACTGCAAAATATCCTTAATGTAAATAGCTGTAGTGCAGGAATGTGTGTGTGTGTGTGTGTGGGTATTTGGGGGCCTAGGAACTATGATATATATATATATATATATATATATATATATATATATATATATACGTACATATGTATATATATGTATATATATACATATATATAGATATATATATAGATATATATACACACATATATATATATATACTTAGGTATACCTGAGAGGTGATAGGGTCCAGCGGAACTAGTGTTAATCAACAAGATCTAATTAGACTCAAGTAAGTCCTACCATTGACAAACTAGTTGTGTAACTATAGACTAAGCATAGTTATATAATACCTCAGTATACAAAACAAGTTATCAGATTATAAATAAATTACAAATGAACTGCTGTACTTTCTCAAGGGAAATTTTACTTAAGGAGTCCCCATAACCATATGTGGAAAATAGCAGGATAATAGATCCGGACCAAAATGAGATAGGGATAAGAAAAGTAGGAAGAAAGAAGAGGAAAGTGAAATGGGAGGAGCAAAAGAGAGAAACAAAAAGACAAAGTCAGAGAGACGAGAGAATGTCTGTGTGTGTGTGTGTGTGTGTGTGTGTGTGTGTGTGTGTGTGTGTGTGAGAGAGAAAGTAATGTATAGGCTCTCTATTTTGAGCTAAGAAGACCTAGTTCAAGTGTAACCTCCCATCCATACTGACTCTGAAACATGAGCAAGAGGCTAAACCTCTCAGGGGACCTCTCAAGCATTTGGAAAACAAGGCTTGATCTGCAGTGGAAAAATGAGGGTCCATTAACCAGAGTCCTCTGGTTCATAGATACAGACCAAATTGCATCTATCACTTTTCCTGGAAGTCAAAGAAAAGGTGAATCAAACCAAATTGCCCAATACTGCAATTTATTTGAAAACTTTTGCTTACTGTTTATTCGAGGTCTTCCACGTTGATCATGTTAACAAATCACCTGGTCATTAACCATGAATTGTTACATCAAATAAGTTCAATGTTTAGAGGAGCCATGATTTTGAGGGCAAACAGGCAGAGGGGGGTGACCCATGAGAATTTAGGGCTCAGTAAGATGAAGGAAGAAATTTTGCATTTTTGATCGTTTTTGTTCTATTCTGGATCTTGTCAATAAACTTTATTAAAACTTGATCTCACAAATAACCTCTGGAGAGACCACAGATACTCAAGAGCCCAGGAGTCACCTACTCACAGGTAGCTAAAGTGCCATCTAGTGGTCAAACAATACACAACACCAACCACCTTCCCTTCACCCCAAGTGAAATAATGATAATAGTCTGTTCTCTGGAATAGAAGAGAGCAGGGAAAGGAGTAAATTCATTTCAACATGTACCTTTAACATTCCTCATCCAAAGCACCTGTCACAAATAATAGATTATCAATATTCACCTTGTTTCCCCTTATACTGTATTTGGTTTTGAATTACTTATTGATTAGGGCAAATGAGAATACACAGCTGGGCTTTGCCACATTGTAATTGTTCAGAGCTATATTCTCTCCCAATGCACAAAATATGGAGTATGCCATATTAGGGCATGGGAGACATCGTATACCCTTACAATAATAGGGAAAATCACCTCTATGAGAACAGCATTACAATGCTGCCAGGTTGTCAGATCTTTTCCCTAGAGTCTATAAACAAAGTGATTGGTCCTGAGTAAACAGGCTTCTTCTTTATTTCAATAACTTTCTGTCCAACTAGACTGATTCTAGTTGGAGGGTAGTCTGGGAGAGGGATGCTAGTCTCAGGTATGGCCTACTCTTATCTGAATCAGATGAAAAGAATTTTAATCCATTTGTAGATCTACATACAGAGTCAAGTCAGAAAGTCTATATTGAGTCCCTTCTAAGTGACCAAGACAATGCTAGGTGCTCCAAAAACTATAAAAACAATAACAAGATCCCTGCTCTCATCTAATTTGCAGTTTTTGCTAGTGATAAGTCTAAAAAACATAAGATAGAGGGCAATGTAAAACTCTATTCAATAAAGTACTTAAATCCCATCCCCAGAACAATACACCTATATATCTTAAATCTCCTTTCCATCATGTCTTTCCTTTTCCAACTATAATTCTAGACTTTTCCCCATAAACTCCCATTTACTACCCTGGTTTTAAACTTTATATCATCATTTACTCTGATCATCATTTGCTATTACTCTTCTTGTTTCTTTTAAAGATGAGAATGCCATACTGAATGCTATATTCAAGGTGAGAATGCTACATTGATTTATACATTGTCATTACTATGCTTTCTTGAGGCCAACTATATTAAGAAAAGAGAGACTCATGCCTTATTTGCTTCTCTGATAGCTACCATGCATTGAACCAACATTTTCTCTGACACTCCCACAATTCCTCTTAGATTATTTTTTCTTTAAAGGATACAACTTGCTTTTAAAGTAAGCTGATAAAACTTGGTGAATTTCCATAAGATAGTCATTTAAAAATATTTAAGATGCCACCAGTTTATTTAGAATCTTTAATAAACTTCCTAAGGCAGAGGTTTAAGCTCTCAAAGCTTTCTTTATTTTCAGCATTATAAAAAACATGCTGCCTTCAATTAACAGTAGGTCAATCTCTATTCATTCTTTTATTCATGTCATACCGTTTTCTCTTTAGATGGATGTTGCTGACTTATTTTAGCATTGTGGATATCTTAAAACTAAACTCAGGTTAATGTTCATAATAAGGAAAAAAGTCAATTTTGCAAAATCACTAATTTTATCTTCCATTTTATCTTCCAAGTAGTGAGTAATACATTTAGAATGGTTTTATACTTTTGCTTTGTAATATTAAAATAATGAAATTAAACATGTGGCAAATCAGTTCTTTAAAAAAAAGTCTCTCTCCTGAAACAATGAAATGTCTATATCTGTATGGAGTTTTGTCTTTATTATGAATATTAGTAAATGGAACTAACTGGGTTTACATTTAACAAAGGAGATTGTCACAAATCATGTATGATACATCAAAAAAAACCAGGTTTCAAAACTGCTCTAAGGATACCCTATACTCACTAGTCTAATCAAGTTAGAATTCTTCCTACCAACAATTATTCTTGTCAGTAAAAGTGACAACCTGGTGGTTGAGTTGTTTACTAAAGCTGGCAGCAAATGGGGACAGTCCACTGATTGATCTCTGCTCCCTTTGATATATATATATATATATATATATATATATATATATATATATATATATATATATATATATATATATATATACTCTGATATAGATCAGAAATTATATATATATATATATGTATAAATATGTGTGTATATGTATACATATATGCCTAAAGCTTGATCTAAATTGATTTTATAGAGGCTAAGACTTTACTTTTGAGTTCTCTTTCTGGGGTATTCAGGTTGCTACCCCTAATGAAATTTCAATTCAGAAAGAAATCCCCATTCTTCTACTTAGGAAAAAAGAGATCATATTATGTACTGTGTGTTTGTAGCCCCAGTTTCTGGCTTAGAGATTGGCACATAAATACATGAGGGTTGATTGACTGCTATTTTTCACTGTTTACTCATATCCATCTAGTTTTCTTGGCAAAGATACAGGAGTGGTTTGTTGTTATGTTCCTCTTGGGCTAGCTGCTCAGGAAGTGTTAGGTTCCTGCTGGACTAGCTTATCCTTACCCAGGCAAATGTTGATGGGGCCGGAGACAAAGATGGAAAGGATGACACAAGTTCACCAAAATCTCCTAGATCTCCAAGTACTTGGTTTATTCACCAGAAAACAAATGCTTAAATATCCTCCCCAGTCCTTGGTCCACTCACACTCCTGTGGCACTCTACAATCAACCAGTAAGTAATGCTCTGGTGCTAGAGGACACCAGGTGATGAAAATTTACTGTACTCCCACACACAACAGTCCCTTACAGTTTGCCATTTCCTTCTCCAACTCATTTGATATATGAGGAAACTGAGGCAAACAGGGTTAAATGACTTGCCCAGGGTCACACAGCTAGTAAATATCTGAGATCATATTTGATCTTGGGGAAATGAATCTTCTAATTCCAAAACCAGTGTTCTATCTACTGTACCACCCCGCTGCCCTTGATTGCCATAATTCCCTGAATTCTTTCATCTTTCTCTGCAAACTCTGGCATCTTTTAGCTTAGACCATGTTTATTTATGACTCATTTTTCTCAAAAACTACCTTGGTTGGGAAGGGGAGGGAAATAGTCTTGTGATTTCATAACATAAAGAACTCCCTAGTAGTTATACTCTCATCCTTGGAGAACAGCAACTGTTCACAGAGAGCTCCTGGGTTACTGAGAAGATAAGTGACCTATTGTATTCACAGTTAATATAAGACAGATACAGCCCTTGAACACAATCTGACTCCAAGGTGGATGTTCTGTCTACTAAAATGCCTTTCCCTACTATTATCTTTATCCTTGATGGATTTTTATTTTTTAACCTTATTTTTTGAGAAATAATATGCTATAGCAGGAAAAGAAAGAGGGAGGGGAAGGAAATAGCCATTATACTACATTAAATACTTTACAAAGATCTCATTGAATCTCTCATTTGATCCACACAACTACCATTCAAGATAAATACACTTATTATCCACATTTTTCAGATGAGAAAACCAAAACAAATAGGCTTAGTGACATGCCCAGGATCACATATGTAGGAAGTATTTAAGTCTGCATTTGAATTCAGGTCTTCCTGACTCCGGGTTCAGAACTATTCGCTATTCCATCCAGCTGCTTCAAAGAGCCAGTTTTAGAATCAGAAAGTTTATTCATTGTTGTTGTTATTGTCGTTGTTCAGGTCCTGTCTGAAACATATGACTCCATTTTGGATTTTCTTGGCAAAAATATTGGACTGATTTCCTGCTATTTTCTTGTCCAACTCATTTTACAAATGTGGAACTTGAGGTAAAGTGATTTGCCTAATATCAAATGCCTGAGACCAGATTTGAACTTATGAAGATGAGTCTTCCTAACTTTAGGGCTAGCTCCATCCACTGTGAAGACCCAGCTTCAAATCGCACCTTGAATATATGTTAATTATGTGACCCTGGGTTAAGTGTTTTCAAAATTGTTACCCATGAAACTCTGTGAAATTCCAAGTGACAATTACATTCATTACTTGAGTTTTTTTCACTGAGATTCCTTATACATATAAAATCATGCCTATTTGACTCCCCCCACCCACAAAAATTATAATTTCATTTTCTCTTTTGTTTTTCCTTTCTTTTTTATGAGAAACAGGAAGAGTCAAATAAAAAGAAGATAATCCATTGAATATCCCATATTTGCTTCAAAGAGAGCCCAGGGGTGCCTTTTTTTCCTTCTATCACCTCCTCAGTTGACCTCTTAGCAGCAAATATATCTTCCATCCAGATCCAGACTTTGCCTTTAATTTAAACATTAACTTTAAAAAAAGTTTTTTACTTATTTTTCCAACTATATACAGTGTAGTTTTCAAGAATCATTCCTTTGCAAGACTTTGAGTTTCACATTTTTCTTCCACCTTCCCTTCCTTCCCCCTTTCCTTGACAGGAAGTAACCTTATATGTATAGATATATGTGTGTATATATATATATATATATATATATATATATATATATATATATATAACCATGCTAAACATAGATCCATATTAATCATGTTAAACATTAACTTTTGAGGAAAATAAAATAATTCTTTATCATCCTCTAAGGTTTTTTTTAAGAGTGACAAAATAAAAGATCTAGAACCCTTCTTACACTGACCTGCCACCAAGAGAAGTAGAATTAAATGAACAAATATAAACAAAGTTTTCAAAAGATCCACTTAGTACTCAGTATTTTCCAAATTCTTTGCCTAGCATAAATTGGTCAGGATTGAGAATATTTCAAACAAGTCTTTGAAATAACTGAGCAAAACTATTCCACTTTTCAAAAATCAGAACCCCCAAAATCAGAATACCAAATTTCTTTTCACAAGTAAGGTCTGCTTGGAATCTCATAGGTCCTCAGCAAAAGACTACTTGAAACATTCTCTGATCATTATAGGCTCTAACCTTCCATGAATAGTTGATACCAGTGGAAGAGAAATCCATGAAGTCTATTGAATATTTTCTTCATGATGTACTGACCTGAGGAAAGTTTTGGAAATATATTAACTAATATTCTAAAGAGTCTACTAAAAGGGTACAGAGTGATACATTGAGTTTGGGGGGGTGAAGGGAAAAGAAATGAGACATAAAATTTCATTGCAGTAATTTGAACTAGATTTGTATCCATACCTCTCAGATTCAGTGCCCTTATCTGAGATATGTCATTGAATATAATATTAGGTTCATTGAGATTAGAGTCCAGAATTGGGGAAATGTTAGTCCCACTATACTCTGAATTAATCATATCACATCTAGAATATTTTTATTAGTGAATCAATCACGAAGACTTCATCAAGTATAAGGCACTAAGCTAAGAACTGAAGATCTTTTAAAAAAATAAAAAGTCAAAAAAAATACCCACCCTGCTCTCAAGGATTCCACATTCTATTGGGAAGATAATCTGCAAAAAGTATGTATATGCGTTTTATGTAGAGTAGATGGATGGCAACCTCCAGAGAGGAAGGACAGGAAAAATCTGCCTTTCTGTGGGATGTTTGAACTGAGTCTTTTAGGGTGCATTTTAATTTTTAATTAATCTATTAATTTTTCAAATTTTATATATAGAGGTAATTTTCAATATTTGTTTTTAAAGTTTTCTCCCTCCCCCTTTCCCTCCTATCACACTAATGTAGGTTACACACATACAATTGTGTTACACATATTTTCACATTGATCACCCAGTGAATAAAGAATCAGAATTTAAAAAAAAAGCAAAAGATAAAATTAAAAGAATAAGGATAATAGTTTGCTTTTTATCTTCATTCAGATTCCATAGTTCTTTCTCTGGATGTGGATGACATTTTCCATTGCAGGTCTTTTAGAATTGTCTTTGCTTCTGTATTGTTGAAAAAAGTTAAGACCATCATAGTTGATCATCACACAATATTGCCATTGAAGTACACAATATTCTTTTGGTTCTGCTCACTTTACTCAGCATCAGTTGAAATGAGTCTTAAAGCAAGCCAGGAGGCAAAATTGAGGAGGGAGAGGAATGCAGAAAGGGCAACTGCAAGGTGAACAGAGTAACAAGTCTAGAGTCAGGAAGACCTGAGTATCAGCCACGGCAAGTCACTTTTTTTGCCTCAATTTTCTCATCAATAAAATGATCAGGATAAGCATAAGAGTGTTGCAAATGTGGGAGATCAACAGTTAAAAAGTATAGAACTGGAAGATATAGATTATATTAAAGAGACAAAAAGAATGGAGCTCTAGTTGGATCATAAAGTTTGAGGGAGTCATATGATCAGAACTATTCTATGGAACTTTGTCAATAGAGTAAAGGATATATTGATATAGAGAAAGAGCCTTGAGGTGATGAGTATACTAAGGGTGGTAGCTATATGAATATAGAGAAGAGGATAAAGGGAAGGATATTGTGAAGGATAAACACAAGATTCATTATATATTGGATAGAGGGGGGGTGAACAAGAGTGAGTCATTTAATATGATAATGAGCTAGCAAACCTGTGTGATTAGCAGGATCTCAAGAATCATAAAGAGTTTAGAAAGATATCATTGATTGGGAAGAGGGGAAGATAATGAGCCAACTTGAGTTTGAGATGCCCAAGATTCAGGTGGTGATGTGTCAGTGACCTTTGGGAAGCAACTTGAGCAGGATATACAGATCATTAATTCAAGTGCCTCAGGGCTATTCCAAAATTCTTAGGGAACAGGAGACCCTATAATCTTATCTGACAGTTTAAGAGAGGGGTGTGAAGAACCTAAAGTATAAATTGAGCATCAAATGAAAGAATTTATGTTGAGGATTTTGCAATTATAGTACTACTATGAATATTATCACCATCAACACTGCTAGTCAGAGAAGCAGAAGTATGCTGGCTAAAGAGGACTGAATCAAGGATATCTGGCTGCTCAAGATAATGAATCTGACCTTCAGGCAGATATGCATTGTGAAGACTTAAATTTGCAAAGATACCACAAGAAGGCTTAGCAGGTCAGAGGACTGGTAATGAATTCTATCGCCTGGATCATTTGTGTCTAATCTGAGGATATATATGCAGTCTTCAAGGTCCATTCATGAGCAGCATGGCATGCTCCTTGGTGGTGTGGGTTGCATTATATTCACAAATGGGTATTGCCTTCTGTATTCAGCCTTTGGTGGGTTTTTGTTGGGCAATGTAGCCCAGAGGAGCTAAAAAGTTGGATAACCTGACCTAGATGAGGAAATTACAGCAACTAATGCAGAATATTTAGAAATTATCATTGCTGTCTATAAATTTATATATTTTGAGAGCTTTATCAATTATATTTGTAAATTGGTTTTAATTTTTTAATAATTGTCTTGCATTCCAAAGGAACAAATTTCTGCAAAATAGTCTTGGCTTTTTGAAGTCCCAGAAATGATAGTCAATTATGATGGATTAAAGTGTTTCCATACTTCTTCCTCTTTTAACTGTCTCTTTATATTTATAATAATTCCTATTGCACAACACTTTAACAGAGCACTTTCTTTAAAAAAATTCCTAGCACTTAAATAGGAGAGTATTATTATTTTCTTTATTCAGATGAGCAATCTGAGACTCAGAGTAGTTAAGAAACTTGTCCATGATCCCTTGACTAATAAGTGGTAAAATTAAGACTTGAAACCAGATGTGATTCCAAAACTAGTGCTCCTTTGGGCATACCTTGATATAGGTAGTTATTTACCACAATGGATGGAGGTGATCTCAGACATTTACTAGTTGCCTGAGCAAATCACTTAAACTTTTTGTGTCTCAGTTTCCTCATGAGGTTATTATGAGGACCAAGCATGATAATATATAAAAAGTTCTTTGCAAACTTTAGAACACTGTGAAAATGCTAGCTATTATCTCTAATAATCTATAAAATAAGAATACCAATGCCTGGAAATGAAGTGCTTGAAATTATTCTGATCCTTTGTGATAAATTATGATATTCCCTTTAGACCTTAGTCTGGGATGTTGGGAATGACCTTTGCCACAGTAGCCTGCCTTAAGACTCTGGAAGACCTATGACTCTAGCTGCGGCACCATGCCAAGTCACTTATCCACTCAGTGACCCATACAGTTCTCTAAGATTTTGAGTTCTAAATGAGTTGCTGATTCATATTAGAGAAAGTTTGCAACACCCACCCAATCACTGATCCAGATCAAATCAAAGCCCTATAAAGAAGCCATCTGCTGAGTTAGTATCATTAGCAAATCTTTGAATGCTGACTTTTTTGAGGTACTATATTATACACTGTTAGGGACTGTTGTGTGTGGGAACCTTCATCACCTGGTACCCTTGAGCATCAGAATGTTGTTTTACTAAGTGCCACGGGAGTGAGAATGGATTAGGTACTGGAGAGAATGTTTAAGCATTTGTATTTGGTTCAATAAATGAAGTACTTGGGGATCTTGGAGAACTTGTCATCCTTGTCTTCCTTGTCTCCCATCTCTTCAACATTCACCTGGAGAAAATTCAGGGAGTCCAGAAAGGGACTCAACATATGTCCCTACAGGAACACGAAGGTGGAGTGATCTGAGTGAAGTCCAGGAGAAGGACCAACAGATACAAGCAGGAGAATCCAGGCAACATCTTGGAGCAGAGGACTCAGGAGAAGGTAACAGGTTGATGTTACCAGAGGCTGATTTTAAGTTGGACCAAGGACATGTAAAGCGAAAGTGAGAAGAAATAATTAAGTATTTAGCATTGAGGAACCAGCAGGGAAGTGAAGTCTCTGAGGCAGTGACATAGGGGACAGAGTTTCTTCCTCAAGCAGAAGACTGCCACCAAGTACCAGCTCCATGATCCGGATGCAGAGAACCTGCTTGCTGTTCTTTTTGGCCCACTCTGCCCGCCTGACTGAGCTATGCGTGTTAAGCGAGATCCAAACCCCTAACTCTATGGGTAACTTTAGAGACTTCTCATCATTGCCAAAGACCCTGACACAGACCCTGACTCTAACAGTGAATTTCACCAGAAACCACAAGTTTTCATCTTCCAGCCTATAGTCAGGGACACTGGGGTCATTGTGCCGGCATCAGAGGGCTGAGAATTGCACACTAACTGCGTTTCCTGTGTGGAGAGCAAAGGTCTCACATGCTATTGCACAGTTTGCTATGGTGATGGCTACTGTTCACAAAATGCAACAGCTCCAAGTTGTACTGTTGTTAACAACTTAAGTAATTTCAAATCTTTTCTCTCATTCTCTGCCATTCCCACCCTCTGTAGAGAGAGGTAGGAGGGAGAAGGGAAGACTTTTTGGAACTTCAAAACTCAAACCTATGTCTCAAAAAACTTATTTTAGAAATCAAGGGACCCCATGCCTTCTTCCTGGTTTGAGGAGGGGGGGTGGGCAATGACCATGTTTTTAAATAGGTTATTGATTGAGAAGCTTTGTGGTTCAGTTAGTTAAGAGAAAAGGGGAAGAAGATTTTTTCTGGGATTGGGAAATTTAGATTTTGTCTTTCATATGAAGTCTATGCTTATGGCTAATATGTTGGTGTGTTATGTATGCGTATATGCATTTAAACATCTATAGGACATTTTACAACTGAGATACAATTCTGAGATCTGGAACTGGCCAGGTTATCAGTCTCAGCTTGGTGAATGTGATACAAGGGAATTGTTTGGTGTGTTTGTGTTAGTATCTAAACTCTGAAATAACTAAGTATAGTTAAATGTTAACCTGAGTTAAAAGTTACTCCTTATAGTTTGAGTTTTGAATTTAATTGCTTAAAAAGGTCTAATTTAAGTAATGCAGATGGGATCTGAGTTTATCCACTTGTACCATTTGTAAATTTATAAATTGCAAAATTTGTGAAATAATCTCAGCTGTGAGCTAAACTTTTGTTAACCTAATGTGGATTGACAGATGTATTCAATTTATGTTAATTAAGACTTTAAGGGCTTCCGGACCCCTCCACCCTTCATTCCATAAGGGGCAGTGGGCAGGGCTAGGATTGAGGTGTGGAGAAGGGCCTCAGCAGGATGCATTTCCACTGGAAGGAGTTAGGTTGCTTGGGAATGCAGCCCAAAGTGGGGTAGATTTCCTGCTCTCAGGAGGTTTTAAAAAGAGGGAGGAAAAAAGGCCTCTACCTTGTGTTTAAGGAAAAAAGAAACTGAGTAATTTAATCACCTAAATTTTGTAACAAGTCTGAGAATTTGTGTGTGTGTTAAGAATGAAAATATAATTGGGGATAAATTATATATTTCTAGGAATTTGGTATTTCAAGGAATTTGAGGATATTGGTATTTACTATTGTTTAATTGACATTTGTTTATACTACTTTTGAACTTTTGTTTACAACTTATGTGACATTCATTATATAATAATTTTGTCCCCCCCCACAAAAAAAAAGAAAGGGTTATGTTAGGGACTGTTGTGTGTGGGAATCTTCCTCACCCTTGAGCACCAAAACTTTATTTTACTAAGTGCAATGGGAGTGGGAGTGGATTGGGTACTAGAGAAGATATTTAAGTACTTTTATTAGGTTCAATAAATGGAGTTTTGGGCAATCTTGCAGAACTTGTCTTCCTTGTCTCCTGCCCCTTCAACATTCGCCTGGGGAAGATTGAGGGAGTCAAAAAAGGGACTAAACAATACACCAAGGTATCTAGGAAGAATTCACTTTCATTTGCCCCTTTCCAGGAAATTGTAATTTAATAGACAGCATGTTTGTAACTAGTTAATAAAGAAGCCTGGGGGGCTCTGGGGAAAAGTTGTTGGTTTTAGGAATAAAGACTGGCTTGAAAATGATTATTGGTGAAAGGAGAAAGGGGAAGAACTGACAAGTATAGTTTTGTGAAAAGGATAGTGAAACAATCAGATTGTTAGCCTTGTTATTTCACTGTTTGCTTCCCTTGTAGCCAAATTTTAATGAAAATTGAGAAGGGAAAATAAAGGTGCCAAGAATTACCCATTTTCTAAAGGAATCCCTATCTTTAAGAGTATTTAGCAGACTAGGGCACAACATTATCTTCTCATTTCCGAGTCTTGTTACTGCCAGAAATCTGTTTTCATCTTGTTTCCCTGCCAGAAATTAACAAGGCAATAAGGAGGGGAGATTTCTAAGTCTTTAAAGAAACCTCTGCAATTACTGCTACTAATGGGAAAATACAAGGTAAATTTTCACAGCTGTTTGTGAGAGGAAGCAAAGGTAAAAAATAGAGAAAGAGCAGGTTTTGTCTTAATCACAAATTTTCAAATAATTATTACACTTCTGAAGGACTTTAAGCAACAGGGCTAGACTTAGCCCAACCCACTCATTTTGAGATGAGGAAGCTAAGGTTCAAAGATTTTATATGACTTAGATCACAAAACTAGTTAGTAATAAAGCTGGGAATAGAATCCAAGTCTCCCTTACTCTCAGACCTGTGTTCTTTCTGCTACCTCCAACCCACTGAGGAATGTTAATGAAATGAAATCTTACATAGTAACCCAAATAGCCTTTAATTCAGCCTGCTGGTATTTCTGGAAAGTTGTTCATCTTTACTTAACCTATTTATAAAATGAGCGAAGCATAAATTCAATTAATATTTATTGAGACCCCACAAGGTGCCCAGTACTGGCAAAATCATTGAAAGGTGAAGGAATGAATCAAGCAGCAATCTGAGATAAGTTTTCTTTTTTTCATCTCAAAGGAAATTCTCTTCAGGTAGACAACAATAACACAGTCTTACAGTAAGAATATCAATGCTTGAGAATGAGGTAGCATGCCCTGAAATCATGCTGTCACATTGGGATGAATATAATTATTCTATTAGACCTCAGTCTTTATCCTGAAAGTTAAAACAATGGCCTTTACCACAGACAATAGATAGGTAATTTAGGGAGGGCTGAACAAGATTTTTGCCCAAATATATCTTCTCTTCAGGCCTGGGATTCTTTTTTGGAGTGAGGGGAAGAGGAAATATTCCAGATAAACTGTAACTAGAGACACTTAAGCAAAGATCTATTTAGAAAATAGAATACAAATACAAGATAATAATGCTGTTAATTTTCCCTAAAACTATGCCAAAGTATATTATTCTAGTACCTGAAGACACTTCTGAAAAGTCCTTTGACTTTTCCTTTTGGGCAGCCAGGTCCTACCTTAGTTCCAAGGTCTTCATGGTGCCAAAGGGACACAACCAGTATGTTCAATAATGAGAGCTCAACCAAGAGAGACTTGTAACAAGTTTTATTAACAGGCCACTACATCTGCCTTTGCAAGCAGACAGTCATTTTTTATACATGGGAGACCACTCTTTGAACTTTATTGGCCTTTTTTAGGTATGCAAAGCAGTATAACTCGAGGATCATTCCCAGGCTTCCTCTTTCACAATAGATGTTCTCTTTTCTATCAACTTCAAAGGAGTAAGATAATGGTTAAGGAAAGAAGGACCAGAGCTCCTCCCTGAATACAGAGCACACTCAGATATTTGCTGTTATCAGAGCATTCTGACCTTGTGCAAACATCTGGGTCTCATGTTTTCTCAAGAGAACTTCATGGCCAGCATTCTTAACTTTAACCCTTTACACATTTCCTTCAAGTTCATCAAAAGTCATTGTAAACAAGATTTAAAAAAGATAGATAATTTCAGTCATTAAATTAAAAAGCTTTTGCACAGATAAAACCACTATAACAAAGATCAAAAGAAGTATAGTAAGTTGGAAAACAATTTTTACAACTATTATTTCTGACAAAGGACTCATTTCTAAAATATACAGAGAACTGAGTCAAATTTTCAAAAAAAAAAAAGCCATTCCCCAATTGACAAAATGCTCAATGGATATGCAAAGGCAATTTACAGATGAGGAAATCAAAGTGATCCATAGTCATGTGAAAAATTGCTCTAAATCATTATTTATTAGAGAAATGCAAATTAAAGCTTCTCTGAGGTACCACCTCATACCTCTCAGACTGGCCAATATGACCAGAAAGGTAACGATCATTGTTGGAAGGGTTGTGGGAAATCTGGGATACTATTACATTGTTGGTGGAGCTGTGAACTCATCCAACCTTTCTGGAGAGAAATTTGGAACTACTGCCAAAAGGTAACAAAAATGTGCATGCCCTTTGATCCAGCAATACCACTACTGGGGCTATACCCTGAAGAGATTATAACAAAGGGTAAAAACATCACTTGTACAAAAATATTCATAGCAACCCTGTTTGCGGAGCAAAGAATTGGAAATTCAGTAAATGTCCATCAATTGGGGAAAGGTTTAATAAACTGTGGTATATGTATGTCATGGAACACTATTGTTCTATTAGAAATCAGGCGGGATAGGAATTCAGAGAAGTCTGGTGGGATTTGCATTAACTGATGCTGAGTGAGATGAGCAGAACCAGAAGAACATTGTACAACCTAACAGCAACATGGGTGAAAAATCAGGCACAATTTTGGGGTATCTGAGATGGAGAATACCATAATGTATCCAGAGAAACAATTGTGGAGCTTGAACAAAGACTAAAGACTATTAATTTAATTTAAAAAACAAAACATTATCTTATTATGCAATTTCGCTATCACTTATACTTTATTTTTCTTCCTTAAAGATATGATCTCTCTCTCATGGCATTCAACTTAGATCAGTGTATACCATGGAAACAATGAAAAGACTAACAGACTGCCTTCTTGGGGGTAGGGGGAGGGAAGCAAGACTGGGGGAAAATTGTAACATTCAAAATAAATAAATATTTTTATAAAGTCATTATTGAATAGAAACAAAAACATTTCTGTTCCTGCTCTAATGAGACAGATTCTTTTGTTTTTAGAATAAAGAATGAATATGATCTGTTACATTTTGACCCTGAGGAGAAAGTTAGTCAACAGAGGTATAGCATCAATCTATCTTTACTAATACTTAGCTTTCTATAATCATGCCTGAAGAAGCCTAATTTCTCTCTTCCAGATTTGACAAACACTGATAGAATATTGCATAATATATTTTACAGAAAGGAATCCCAGAGGCCATAGAACCCAACTCCTTCATTTTAGAAATGAGGAGACAGATACCCAAGAAAGTTGGTGATTTGCCCAAAGTTGCATATACAGTAATCATCAGATACAGGAGAGAAACTCAGATCCAATGACTTCAGAATCATGGCTTTTTTTCTGATATAGTGTTTTGGGAAATATCATAAAATATGACACTTTGAAGAAAGTAATAATATCTCACATTTATGTGGCACTTTGCATACATTATCTCATTTTATCTTTATAAAACCTTTGTGAACTAGGCACTATAATTATCTCCATTGTACAGGCTCAGAGAAGTTAAGTGATTTGCTGATGTCACAGAGCCAATAAGTTTTGGAGAGAAGATTCAAATCCAAGTCTTCCTTACTCCAGATTCCATGCTCACCACCATAATATGCTACCTTTCAATATTGATAAATACATGAAAAGAAAAGATGTCACATTAAGAATTCTTCAAGGTGCATCAAGTATTAGAATTTATAGATTAGTATTGTTGATTTCTGTCAGGGAAACAAGATGAAAACAGATTTCTGCCAGTAACAGGACTTGGAAATTAGAAAATTTTATGTCTAAATGTGCAAAGGTCTTATTGAAATCTGTGTGTGCGTGTGTGTGTGTGTGTGTGTGTGTGTGTGTGTGTGTGTGTCTGTCTCTGTCTGTCTTTGTCTCTATCTGTGTCTATCTTTGTCTCTGTCTTTCTTTGTCTCTGTCTTTGCTTCTCTGTGTCTCTGTCTCTCTCTACCTATCTATCTTGCTCTCTCTCTGTCTCTGTCTCTCTCTATCTCTGTCTCTTTGCTTCTCTGTCTTTGTCTCTCTCTCCCTTTCCTTCTTCTCGCTTCACACCTGTTTAGATTACAAAAGTTAACAGAAAGTTTGACTGTATCCCAGTTATCTTCTGCTTCAAGAGTCATTCAAAGGAATAACAACAGGATAATTTTATTTTGAGGAAGATTAATAAATACTACTCCCATATAATGTGACTTTTACCAAGCCATCCAGGTTTTTCCTTACTGCTATATCTTAAGCATCATCAGACCTTTCCATCCTTCATGCAGGTGTAGCTTCCTAGTCATGCTGACTCCCTTTATTAACATCTTTGAGAATAGAAACTGTTTTGCTTTTTTTAATTTGCAGCCCCATAACAGCATGATATTTGGTACACAGTAAATTCTTTTTTAAGTTTTTGCAAGGCAAAAGGCAAGGCTTGCCCAAGGCCACACAGCTAGGTATTTATTAAGTGTCTGAGGCTGAATTTGAACTCAGGTTCTCCTGACTCCAGAGTCAGTGCTCTAGCCACTGCACTGCCTAGCCATGCCTATAGTAAATTCTTAACTAATTCTTTTTGATTCCTTCCTTCCTTCACTACTGCCTTTTTCATTAAACCAAATTATATTCTTAGCATGACACCTTAGATTGTGATTTTTTTGTTAAAGAATAACATTTCGTCATCCCAGGTACTGACATTTCTTTCAAACTACATGTTTATATTCCAGTTATAGAAAGGAATTCTGGCTAAGAAACTCTACAATTCAAACTATAGATGATGACCCCAAAGATAATTAATCAAACCTTATTTTTCCCCTTATGGTAGGGGGAATACTTGTTGTTATTACTGAAAAGTATTGTGGTCCATTCTATGACCTTGTACAAATGATTAATAGTAAGTAGTTAATTAATTTGTTCTTCTGTCATGTCCCATTCTTCATGACCTCATTTGAGGTTTTCTTGGCAAAGATACTAGAGTGGTTTGTGCTTTCTTCTTCAGCTCATTTTACAGATGAGGGACTGAGACAAATAGGGCTAAGTGACTTGCCCAAGGTCACATAGCTAGTGAGTGTCTGAGGCTAAATTTGATCTCAGGTCTTCCTGGCTTCAGGTCTGACATTGTAATCTCTGTGCTACCTAGAGGCCCAGGCAAATTATTAGTGTTATATTCATGGAATGGATATGGACCTGTTTAAATCATTTTAAACATAGATAAGGAGAACCTCATTTGCCAAGCAAAGATTACCAGGTACCTAGCTTCCAGTGACTTACTTCTCCACTCTCTTGACCTCCAGCAAAACCATTTCTTGATGATAAAGCAATTGTTTTGGTGATCACAAAACATTTGAAACATTGTTACTATGGATCTCTAGCAGGACATAAATCACTCTGACCATTTTCTATTTTCCCTGCTACCTTATAAATATGTAGTGAGATTTAGAGATTGGGTGGGACCTTAGAGATCATCCTGACCAATACCCTAATCTTACAGATGAAAAAATATGGCACAGAATCATTCACTGACTTTTCTAAAGCTACACAGGGAGCAAGTAAGCATTAGGGCAAATATTCAAACTTAAAATTCTCAAATGCCAAACCTTTCTTCCAAGAGAATTATAAAGAAAACAAAAAAGATGCCTTTTGTTAAATTCTCAGCTGATTAAAATCCAGTGTTGATTAGGTTCCAGATTTGTTCCCAAGACATTGTTCTTGATTCATTGCAATAGCTTTGGCCATACCTTCTTCTCATGGGGAGGATGAAAGAAAAAATTTGGTTCTAGCAGATTAAACAGAGGTTATATTTATTAACCCTTATTTAATCACTGCAGCCAAGCAAACAACTTTAATCAACAGAATAGAGCTGTAGTTCAATATTTACATCGTGCATGAAAATATGGCATTTAATCTAATCAAATCGGCCAATGCTGAACACACCACATTAAATGTTTGCTCTTCAAATCTGGAATTCATTCCTTCTGTCACTCTAATTCCCGAACCCAATTTGAAAAGCGTTTGTATTATATGCTATCTTGCAGCTTTATGTGTTTGCTGACCAAATATTATATGTTTAAAGACCTTGCTTTCCTGAAAGTGACATTGTTAAAAATGGTGAATGTGCAACAGTTACTGTTGCTCATACAAAAGTGGACCTCATTTTAAAGGATAAAGTATAAAACAATAGTCTGTTTTTCTCTGCTATTTAAAATGTTTTTTCTTGATACTGCAAAATCTTATTTGTGCCCTGTATATTGTACATTTCACATAATATATATTTGATATATATCCTCACACTGCTTATAAAATAATGTGGAATCATTTTTCATCTAATTCCCTCTTTCTATTACTTCCCAAAACCAAATATTTCTGCATAGTAGGTGCAAAATAAGAGTAAATACACAAGAGAGCAGCATGTTTTCCTGGTTTATTTGGTAAACAGAGCAATGAGACAGGAACCAGGTTCAGAAATGTCAACCATACCTCTGTCCTTATTGATCACTTCTTTTTGCCACTAAATTCCAAATTGGTTCATGAAACCTTGTCATAAGATAATTTCTACTGGTTTATGTCAACTGATGATGATAATGATGATGATGATGTTTGGCCTTCATTCTTGGAAAAGACTATGATACTGAGACGTGAACACATGAATTGAAGGTCTGTGCTCAATCACCAGCCTCACTTTCTCCTCCAGAGTCTACTGGGTCCAGTGGCCAGATACGAATCAGAATGATTTGAGATGGTCCTGGATGTGCAGCAATCAGGGCTAATTGACTTACTCAAGGTCACACAGCAAGCAAATGACTGAGACTGAATTTGAACTCAGGTCCTTCTGACTCCAAGGTCAATGCTCCTTCCACTACACCAGCCAGCTGCCCTTTTTAATGGAAAGACCATGGGACTTAGAATCAAGAAAGACTTGATTCCATTTCCAGCCCTGTTATTTATTAGTTGTGCAAACCAGGTGAATCACTTAGCCATAGTACCTCAGTTTCTTTATCTGTCAAACTGGCATAATAAAAGCTTAGTGTCTAAATCCAAGAGTTAATTTGAAGATATCATGAGGTTGAATAGATATATATAAAGCATCTGAAAAAATTAAAATTCTTGCATTAATATGAACAGGAATGGAATTATAGGAATCCCTGTCATAGCACTGGAGGACACAGATTGCAACAAAGTACAAAAGGGTCCTAAAACAACACAAGCCAGCAGAAACATTTTCTTGTGTCCCTCATAAGTATAGATCTAGAATTATGAAATAATCTTGTATTCATTCATTCAGTAAACAAATCTTTATTGAAAAGCATCTACCTTCAAGACTTAGTGGCAGGTATTTAAGGAAAATACAAGAATGAATATGTAGGCTTCCATAAACTTAAGGAATTTATATCGAAGTGAGGTGGAGTGGGGTGAGGAGAGAGGTCATGAACACCAAAATAACCATAGTTAGTTAAAAAAACAGATCTTGATACCTTCCATGCAAGAAGCATAACCAAAGTGTTGTGGGAATTAATAAACTCTCAGTGCACTGAAGTAAATAACTGCATTAGGAAGGAGGGGAAGATAAAATCTATTTTGTGGCATCAGGGAAAACTTCAAAAAAGAATTCATATTTAACCTAAACCCTTAAAATGTGATAGAATTTCAAGCTAGAGAGGATATATCTGGGAAAAGACAAATGTTGAACAAAAAGAAGGCAATATAGAAAACTGGGAATCATTTTGGCAGAATAGCAATTCAATTTGTCTGTAGTATAATAGTTGAAGTATAAAGATAATTAAATGGAGTGAAAGGGATAATAATTTCACATTTTGTAGTACTTGAAGTTGAGCAAAACATTTCAGAGACCTCATAACATCCCCCTAACTACCCCAGTTAATAGAGGGGGATGCATTTCAAGTTTTTATTTTTTTCTAGGAGTCAAATGACTGTAAATAAATTTGGGGAAGGATGATTTGGTAATGATTTATAGGATTGATTGGAGACAGGGATTGGAAGTGATACTAGAAGTAGAGAGACTAAATGGCATTAGTATGCTAAACATTATTATGTCAGAAGTGAAGCAATGAGGATCTGATTGAGGATTCTGCCCCTGGAAGGGGATAGGAAAAGATAGATGAGAAAAATAATATAAGTAGAATCAACACAACTTGGCAACTGATTGGACTAGAAACAATGCCGGTATAGCTAATGACGGTCAAAGAGTAAGGAATCAAAATTGATTCCAGTACTTGAGTGACTGAATGGGAAAATAGAGATGTCATTAACAGATACATGAAAGGAAACTTTGGGATCTGGTTTACAGGTTAAGTGGATGAGTACAACTATGATGTTCGTTGTTTGAAATCTTGGATGCCCTAAAATCCAATCTAACCTACTTTATGCAAATACAATCATTTCTTATAGAATGCTAGATGATAACTACCTGTTACACTGTTAAGATTACAAATTCCAAATCAAAAATGCAAAGACTTACTTAAGAAATTTCCATGTAATAAAAGAAGAAACTGCTCCATTTTCGCTTATAAGCTTAGAGTTAAGTAAGGGAAAATCCTTGAATTTTATAAGATTGTTTGTCTCTGACATAATAGACTCTGACAGATTGGATAACAGGAGCTGGAACTGTTTATTTCGAAGATTGTGAATGCAGTTTTCTGTATATTAAAATACATACTCATTCCTTCATTGGTTCAACCTTGAAACCTCTGTTTCTACTCACTGAGGAATCCTTCCTTGAATGTGATTGCTATTGGTCTCCAGAGATATCCTTTCCATCCAATAACCCACCTTAATCAGGTCACACATTCCAAAGTTTGGAAACATTTCTTTCCTTCTCTCCTTTTTCCACATGTTTCAACTTCTCCTTGGCCCTGAAAATCAGACTGTCATCCAGTTAGCCTCCTCCCCTAAAAAACTGCAAGACTTTTCCCCCTCCTCTTTATGTTCCTCATTTGATAATCCTATTTTTTTCTTCTCCCTGCTCATTTCCCCCTCAACCTTATCTGCATTTTTTCTAAATAATCCTTTTCTTCTTATTACTTATTTTCCACAAAGTTCCTTCCCTCTTGTTACCTTCATGTTCTGGATGAGGAAGCTGACACAATGAAAAATTAAATGATTTCCCTGAATGCTCCCAAAGAAGATCGTGGCACACTGACAGCTCAGGAGGAGCCCATTCTGGGCCCAGCACTTTGTACAGTAAATCACACTGAAGCTTATTATCTTTCCCCCTGACAGGAACACCCTTGCTGGCTGCTTCGGTGCTGGGGGAGGGGGGGCTATGGCAAGCCTGATAATTAGGTGGCAAATTCTGGAAGCAGTATCTTCCTGAAAAATTACATGGTAAATAATTGCATTTGTAGGGAACAAATAATTCAAATATTCGTTACCATGTCAAATGCAATTTTAAGATCTGATGAGGCAAATCTTGTTTAGTAGATGAAAACAGAGGATATAAACCAGATAATTGTCAAGTGATTAAACAGAAAGTGCCTTGCATGTATGATTAATGCAAACTTTTACAGATAGGCAAGTCAGAGAGATGACCAGGGAATTGCCTAGAATCATCCCTTTTTATTCATTCAGTAATCTTTATCAGAATAACAAGTTCAGAAATCACCAAAAGGAAGTGAATCAAATTCATATAGGATAAAGGAACTCAGGGATATTTTTGCTGTTAAGTATGCTTAAGATATTTTCTCTGCATCTTGAAGTGCTCCTTCCATGCTCCTTGAATCATCTCTCTTCTTCCACTGTTCTTTGTTCTTAATTGACCTCTTTTCTCATTCCTTTAGAGTAGACTGGATTCTCTTGCCTAGTTGGCAACTACACAAATAGAGCTTTTGCTCTTTGGTCAAGGAGAATGAAAGATCTGATCCATTCTCTCTTTCTCCAAAGAATGACCATATGAAATCAATAAATAAGTCAGCATTACCCCATCACCTATAAAATCCCTTGGGTTTTTCTAGGTTACTAAATAAAAATAGGGTCCTTAGGTATAGAGAGGCAAAATAAAGAAGCAAGTATCTATTATCTATTCACAGATAAAAATAAGAGAGCCATTGCCATACTTGTCCAAACATAAGCTGCACTTATCCTTCAAATTTGACTTGGACAAAATTGGACTATCTAGAATTTCTTTCTGAGTCAAGTGGACTGCCCCTAGCCTCCTCTGTAGGTATTAAGGGGTTTGGGATGTGGGAGGCATGAGGCAATGGTGTTTTTCCACATTGTTTCAGGATTACTGATTTCCCAATTACATGCTTTTGCTCAAAGCAAGTATAGGCATAGTCAGGTACAATGTAGGGTCCTACCTCTTGGTCTCAGCTAGCAGATTTTACAATTTTCCTCCTGTTCCATTTCATCCCATGTCCTTGGGGTCACCATGAGCAGTCATTGCATTGCACACCCAGTACTCTTGGGATACCTACAACTCCATAGCAGCTAACTTGCCTCTACAAGTCTAGGAAGTCTTCCTAACTTCCCTAAACATCCATTCATTCTGCTCCAGGTATTCTCTCTTACCATCTACAACTTCCCAAAAGTTATTTTGCCCATGCCCAGATATCCACATTCCTACAAACTGCTATGTCTTGGCAGTCTTTGATACTTTGATACTGTTCACCACTCTCTTCAACTTCCTAGTCTCTTCTCACTAGGTTTTTGTGATAATTTGTGATAATGTTCTCTCCTGGCTTACCTCCTACCTGATGGTCTCTTTTTCATGCTCCATTTCTAGACTGCATTCAGATTGTGACCTCTTAAATGTAAAGAAGATCTCTTTTCTTCTTATATATTATTCCACATGATCATCTTTTCAGCTCACATGGATTCAATTTATTTTTTGATATATTTGTCCATAAATTCTCTTATTACCTCTAGTCTTAGAACAACTTGTCTAGGAAATCTAGACTGGATATTTCATAGACATCTTAAACTCAATATATATAAAAGGGAACTCATTCTTCCCCCACCCCAAAATTCTCCTCTTTGTAACTTCTCTATTACCCTTCAGAATGATTCAATCTTTATCACTACTGTGTCTGTATCCCCCCAAAAAAAATTGAAAAGGAAAAGGAAAAGAACTCACATGTACAAAAATATTTATATCAATTCTTTCAGTCATGGCAAAGAATTGGAAACTGGAGACTGTCGATCAGTTAAGGGAATGGCTAAACAAGTTATTGTCTATAATTGTAATGGAATACTATTATAGCATAAGAAATGATAAACAAGGATACTCTCAGAAATATTTGGAAACATTTACATGAACTGATACAAAGTAAAATGAACAAAACGGGGAGACTATTTTATATAGTAATATACAGCAGTATTACAAGATGATCAACCATGAAGCAATACAGTGATCCAAGACAATTCTGAAAGACTTATGATGACAAATGATATCCATCTTCATGGATATCTTTGTTTCAAGGAAGCAAAGGAGTCTGAATGCAAATTGAAGAACCCTATTTCTTTGCTTCATTTTTCTTGGGTTTTTTTCCTTTTGTGTTTTCTTTCACAACATGACTTACATGGAAATATATTTTTCACGTGTCTAAACTATATCAAATTGCTTACCTTCCCAATGGAGGATTGGAAAGTAAGGAAGAAGGAGAAAGATAAATTGAAATTCAAAAAAAAAATAAATTAGTAATAAAAATTGTTTTTCCATCTAATTGAGGAAAATAAAATATTAAATAAAAAAAATCAACACAATCTTCCCAGGTTTTGCTACCTGTCACCCTTAACTTCTCCTTTTATAAAGCCTTTTTTTGCAAGGAAAGGTCACATGGATGAGTAATTATTAAGTGTCTGAGGTCAGGTTTGAACTCAGGTCTTCCTGACTCTAGGGCTGGTGCTCTATCTACTGTGCCATTTAGCTACCCCCCAACTTCTCCTTTTCTCTCACCTCTCCCCATACGCAGTTTCTTGCTAAGTCCCATCAATTCTAGCTTCACAACACCTTTCAGCTATGTACTTTTCTCTCCTCTGACACTGCCACCACCATCATCCCCTCACTCCTGAACTATTTTATTTGCTGTTTTGGCTCCTTACCACAATCTCTCCCGACTCTAAGCACTCTCCACTCAGTTGGCAAATTGATCTTCCTAAAGTACAAATCTGATTGTGTCACCCCCCTATTTAATCAACTCCAATGCCTCCCTATTGCATTTAGGGTCAAATATAAAATACATGCTTTTTGAAGCCCTCTAAAATCTACTCCCTTCTTACTTTATCAGTTTTCTTACACCTTACACCCCTTGCCAAACACTTTGACAATCATTTCTTTGCTGTTCCTTGCAAATGACATCTTACTCTAGACATCTTCACTGGTTGCCCTCAATATGTGGAATTCTCCCTTTTCATCTTCACTTCCTAACTTCCCTACCTTCCTTCCAGGCTCAACTTAAATCCTACCTTCCACAGATGTCTTGCCCAGTCTCCCTTAATCTTAGTGTCTTCTGTTTGTGAATGTTTTCAATTTAATCTGTAAATTATTTATTTGTATATAGTTATATGCAATAAACTATGAACTCCTTGATGGTTTGTTTTGCTGTTGGTTTTACTGTCTGTTTTTGTCTTTCTGTATATCCCCACACAGAGACTGGCACATAATAGGTACTTAATACATCTTTGTTATTTTGACTATTCAATAAAAACTCTTCGTGGTAAATATTGTTTTCATTCAGTAATTGCTTTTCAGTATTTGTATTGTGTTAAAGATATCTTATTTAGGAGCATAGAATTCAGAAGTGGACTATATTTGGACAACTCCCCTTTATATGAAAGGTTTCCCAAACAAAACTGGTTTTACAATATGAATTTCAAGAGGAATGTTAGACAAGGATGAGAAGGGTAGAAAAGCTTTTTGTTTTGTTTTTCTTTGTTTTGACTTTGGGTTTTATAGCATATCTCTTGTTCACTTATACAGGATTGATGGATGCCATAGTCATGACTTTTCTAATTACTTGAATTTCCACCATTCAAATAGTTCATTGCTCTCTACCAAAAAATCCAAGAAAGACCAAAGGCAGGGAATGAATGAAAATGAACTTGCTGATTTTACCACATATCTACAATGCTAGTCATAGGTTTAATGAACAAAGATGATGAAACTCTTACCCATTTGAAAGTTTTAGACATATTCAGTTTTAAAGTCATTCCCATAAAAAATACTATTGAAGCTATTTAGTCATACTTTGAAAAGAAAAGTAACTTTTAATAGTACTATTTTATTTTTACTGTGCTTTTATAAAAAGAACTTTAGCTCAACTTAAAAAAAAACTTATTGGAAATCGTAAAGGGCAACAACTCTCTAGTTTTTAAATGGCTGGTCAATATCCAAAAGTACTTGTAATAGTACCATAATGGGATAATCCATTCCCCAAATTGTTCCATTCTAGCAATCTTGCTTATATATTATTATGCTTTGTCAAGTTTCCATAGGTCATTAAGTCATAAAAAGAGCTGGTTTGTAGGTGTGTAAAGGGGTACCTACGTACGGGATTTGAGTTTAGAAGCAATAGGGATCCTTCCTCTAATCAATCCTTTTCTACCTGCTCAATTGAGATCCCTTGAATATGGGGGGAAAATGTTCATTATACATTTAAAGATAAACTTGAAAATGCAAACACCTTTCTGGGATAAAGAATGCATGAACATACTACAGTGGAAATAACTGAATATAGTTCTGATGAATATGGGGAGGGACATTAGGCAGCTGGATAGGTGAATAGTAAAGAAGAGAACCTAGGGTCATAAAAAACAAACACCTAAGCCCTAATTATCAGCATAAATCAACTGGGAGTTGGCAAAATCACCTCTCTTATAGAGACCATTTTTTCTGATTCATTTCATTTTATCCACCACTATCAACTCCCCAAGTACCCTCCCACCCAACTTCCATTGTCACACACACTGAGGGATGTAGTTTCAGGCTCTAGAAGGAGAGATGTCATTAAAATGGAGATCCTTTTGCTTTTTTTCAGTCATGCTTTTGTTGCTAAAATCACTGTGTATCACTGTATCTACTCTACCTGTCATTAAAATGCTCTGAAATATTCTACTCTTCAGCATTTTAAGATGAGATAAATGATGGGCTGCAAGTTGGTATGTGAAGGGAGATCAGAATCTTCGAGCTGTTAAGTGGTTTCTGAGGCACTAGAGCATGGCCCTGGTGCTATAAAGAAGGACTCCCTGATGGATTGTTAGCAATACCCTCACTCCTTCCAGGACAATAATATTGACTTCACATTAGATAAACATGAATCTTCTAAACAAGAGGTGAGTACACAGGAGTCAGTTTCTCCTTCGCATTGCAGTTAGGAGTCTCCGAGACACAGTCCATAGAGTTTCATTTTAACTGTAATTACCTTTTGCAGTGAGGTGAACAAGAGTAACAAATGAATCCCAATGCTACAACATGGGACTCCCAGGCAGAGAGAATGGAAGAGGTCAGACCCATTACCATGCCCATTTTGTTTTGAACCAAATCCATTAACAAATCATCATCATTATAGAGGGCTGAATAGGTTTCTTCTATGTCTTTTAAGGAATTGTAAGGGAAAAAAAAGTGAAATTCAATAATTAGGTTAAAATAATGATTGTCACTGCTTAAATACAGGTTATGTCATGATAATAAATAAGTAATCAGTAAGTAATCACTGTGTACTGAAAGCCTAAGTTAGGACAAAATCGTAAGAGGACATTTGTCAGTTGTGCCAATTCTTTCTAGATTTATGTCCTTTTTTCCCAGCTGATATTTTTAATGGTAATATTTTTGAGGGGTGATTGAAAAGAATTCAAGCAGTTAGCATCTTTGACATAAAGGAATAAAGAAGGAAACTAAGTCAGAGCAGGTTAGGAAGGGTGTATGAAGAGTCACAGAAGAAAAGGATGAAGTAAAAAAAATTTCATGAATAACTCATTTAAGACCATGATTTCCCATGCTAACCCTGAAACGCTTCTACCCAGACTCATGTGCACATAATAATTTAAGATGGAGATGTTAACTTTCCAAGAAAATTCCTGATGGAGTGGCCCTTTCATAAATACATGAGGTCTCTTTTTTGAAATAACTTACCAAAAAGAAATAAATTTGAAAGTGATTATTTGAATTACAAAATAATTCTTTGTTTCTTAGAAGGAAGCTGACAAAGTGTTTTAAAGTTTGTTAATTTAAAATATTATTATATTTACAAAAGTTTCATTCATAGATGCATATATATATATATATATATATTATTCTTTTTTTTTTTTTTTTTTAGTTTTTTGCAAGGCATTGGGGTTAAGTGTCTTGCCCAAGGGCCACACAGCTAGGTAATTAAATGTCTGAGTTCAGATTTGAACTCAGGTACTCCTGACTCCAGGGCCAGTGCTCTATCCACTGCACCACCTAGCTGCCCCTAGATGCATATATATTTTAAATATATGATTTATGTGTTTGTCTTTTCTTTCATCACTACCAATTCTCTGGCTAATAACAACAGAACTCTCCTTTGTACCAAGCAAGTTGAATCAAATAAAATGATCTGACTTCAAAATGAAAAAGATCTGCCTTCAAGGCCTTCCTCTGCCTTATACTGGCTATAGACCATAGAAAGCCCCTTAAATATCTGAGTGCTCCAGACAACTCTCTAAGATTTTACATTGTGAGGAAAGTCAAATGGAGAAGTTTTCTCACAATTATGTCCTTATACCAATGAAATCTCAGGTTCAGTCTCTAAGCTAAACATTAACATACTGGCTCTGTCTATAAATTTATGCCTGATATCATACCTATAACCTATCACTTTTCTACTGAGAGTAGGAGACAGGCTTCATCATAAGTCCCCTGAATTCCTGCTAGATATTGTACTTATCAGTCATCCATACTTTTTATTTTAAAGAAATATAAGCATTGTGCCAAATAAGGTATACTAAGAAAGACATTTTCTAAGTAGGAGGGGCCCAGGGATGACAATGAAGGCTGAATTCCACAGATAAACTCTAACTTCTAATTTTGTTCTTTAATTACAATGCCCTCCCCTTGCAACCCTCTATGAAAGCTTCTAACAAATAATAGAAGGAATTGTTTTTCACCTTCCTCTTCTGCTTTATTCTTTATCCACTCCTGAATGATAAAGGCAGCAAGCATACTAGCATTAAATGAAAAGAAAAACATATAATTAGGGTTCTACCCATTTGTGTCATTTGCAATGTGAATATATCTGGTTGTTTGTGTAGCCAGGATATATTTATTTGCAACATCAGGGTATAATGGAAAGAGTCCTGGGATTTGATTTTACAGAATCTAGTTTTGAATCCCAGCTTAATACTTATTACTGTGTGACCTTTGGAAGGTCATTTAAATCTTCTTTTGCCTCACATGTATAAATGGCAGGGGTAAGCAAGAGATAATCTCTAAAATGTCTTCTCTAAATCAATCATTCTCAGATCTTTCTTGATCCCAGAGTACTGCTGTCTGTAACCTAACATCTAATGTCTAAATTCTTTAGGGGGCATGTTCCAAGCCTATCACAACATAATTTGGGTTATATTTCCAATTTGACTTACTTTATGCTCTAATTGATCAGAATACTCACTTCACAAACATGTTGCACTATCCCCTCTTTGTATATGATTATGGTGTTCTTTAAGTGTCTGGAATGTCATCTCCCATCCTAATCTCCATGGATCTAAAAGACCAGATCACATGTGAATGTCTCCTTTGTGCATTTATTTATTCTAAAGTTGAACATGGAATCATGCCAATGGTTTCTCTCTCTCTCTCTCTCTCTCTCTCTCTCTCTCTCTCTCTCTGTCTCACTCTGTCTGTCTCTCTCTCTCTCATCCACTTCATTTACTTTGAACTCATAGCTTTTGCTCACATCTCTTTCATTAACTAATCTCTTGTCATTTTAGTTTGTATTTGTAAAAATGCTTCATTTCCCCTATTTCCCCTTGTTTCTTGGCCCTTTTATGTTAAGGGTCATGTTTGATTCATAAGTGCATGGTTGTTTTCAGTTATACCCAGCTCTCCATTGACCCCTTTTGGAATTTTTTTGGCAAAGATCCTGGAGTGGTTAGCCATCTCTCTCTCACTATTCTGATTATTTCTGTTTCTCTCCTGAGTCTCATCTTTCTTCTATATTTCTGCCTTTCTCTCTTCTGTTTCAGACTTTCTGTCTTTCTGTCTCTTCATTCTGTTTCCAGTTTCTATCTTTCTCTTTTGTTGTCTCCACTTTTCCCCTTTCTCTATCTTTTGAGTAGTCTGTCTTTCTTACTCTGCTGTCTTTGTCTCTGTCTTTCTGTCTCTTCCTTTTTCCTTTCTCTTTCTTTCTGTCCTTTTACCTACTTTTCTTTCCCTCTTCCTCCTCTTTTGCCCTGACTTGAGAATTTTCAAATGACAGCAGAGGGACAATGGTAATCCTTATTTCACATAAACAATATTCTCCTTGCTTAGTTATTCAGCATCTGGGCAGTAAGAATCTGAGGGGAAAAAATACAAACTTCCTACATCACCTGTATTTTGAGGCACTTCAAAATATTATTCAAAGATCAAACCCTTTTTACATATATCTCAAATCCAAGAGGGTCAAAATGCTCTACTTAGTGTAAAGTGGAAACAAGAACAAGCTACTGAAGTTCCAAAATTAGGAACTTCCTTCACGTATTCTATATATGAAGGAATATAAGGAGGCGGGGCAGGGGGACTTATTCTGGGATGAGGAACAGAGTAACATATTTTCAAAGTTTCCCCCACATTTGGAGGAAAGTCAAGGTATCTTGGGTCCAGTAAATATACTGGTGAATACTTTCTTCTGCATGCAAGGCAGTTTGCTTGTGAATGAGGAAAAAAAGAATATAAGACTATAAATCCCTGCCCAGTTGGGGAGGCAAGTCATAAGCACTTATGAGACAGCTAGGTGGCATATTGGACATAGACCACTGCAACTGGAGTCTGGCTGTCAGGAGTTCAAATCTGTTCTATTACATCTTATTTAAATAATATCCTTTAGTGTTATGTAAATAAATTATAATATTTAAATAATAGTATTTATTAGCTATGGGAGCCTGGGCAAAATACTTAACCTATATGCCTCATTTCTTCATAAAATGGAAATAATATCATTAACCTACAAGAGTTATTATGAAGCTATAATAAGATATTATTTTTAAATATTTCAATACTTATAAAAATTTTGTAATATTTATAAAATATTGTGAATTGAACATTGAAAAAATTGTGAAGATACAAAATATTTGTAAAATGTTTTACAAACCTTAAAGCACTATATATGCATTAGCTATAATTATTATTTAAAAGTTAAATATCAATATATTTATTTTATTTATAGCTTTCTAACACTTCCTTATTTGTGTACATGTTGTATTGTCCCAAAAGAATATGAGATCCTGGAGGAGGGGAATTTTCTTGGTTATTAGTTTGTTTTCTTTCCATCGATAGCCCTCCCTAGCTGAGAGCCTGGATCATAAGAGATGGCTGATAAATGTTTGTTGAATTAATTTAACTTGAAGCAAATCTGTGTTTTCATCAGTGTAGATACTACATGCACCAATGCAAACTGCAGCCTCTTTTTTCCAGATCTTCTCAAACTGCTGTGGTCAAAAATCCCATTACCTATTTACCAATAGAGGATTAACCTAACTGACCTTAGTTTAAGTTGACCTTCAGATGACAGATATGCAGTTAGATTGAAATGAATGAAAGATTCAGATAACAGTTCCAGGTTAAAAAAATAAGAAACAAAACAGCACAAAATTAATTTCTAAATGCATTATGTAAGCAGTAATTGTTATAGAAATACTGAAAAAGAAGATGTATTAAGCAAGTGGGATTTAAGCTGGGTCTTGAAAGTAGGTTAAGATTTTGATGAGGAAGGGTAGGATATTCTAGAACTTTGGTTGTTCATTTATTTCTGTCATGCCTGATTTCTTTTTAGTTCAGTTAGCAGTTTTCTTGGTAGATACTGGAGTGGTTTGGCATTTCCTTCACCAGCTCATTTTCTAGATGAGCAAAACTGAAGCAAAGAGGGCTAAATGACTTTCCCAGGATCTTAAAACTGAGGTTGTATTTGAACTGACTCCAGGCCTGACCCTCTATTCACTATATCACCTGGCTGCCCTAATAATGAAATTATAATTGATTAAAAATTATTTAGCAAAGTTGAGTGATAGAGTCATATCAAAACATTTAAGGAAATTAATATATGAGAACATTTATCCCCAAAGCTTTGAGAAAGATGTCAAAGCAGACAGTTGCACTCTTTGACACACTTATCAGTACCAAGAATTAGAATACTAGACTAGTTTGTTCCTGGTTCCATGCCTAGTGGGGCAATTTTTCATCTATTTTTATAATCTAAAGATATTGGACTGGAAGATCTCTAGGTCATTCTAGCTCTAAACCTATAATGTGATGATTGGGGATATCATCCCACATTCTAGAATGGATATCGAAATGGCACAGAGGATAAAATGTCAGATCTGGAGTCAGGAAGCCTTGAGTTCAAATCCAGCATTAAACACTTACTAGCTGCATGGCTCTGAATAAGTCATGTAACCCTCCTTTTGTCTTTAATCTGTAAAATGAGTTTGAGAAGGAAATGATAAAAACCACTCTAATACTTTGCCAGAAAAACCCAAAAGAGAACACAAAGAGTCAGACACAACAGAAAAATGACTCAACAAATTTCATTATTTACCACCTTTTACATATATATATATATATATATATATATATATATATGAATTCTACAAATTTACTACTAAACATTCCAAAAAAACTTCCATTGGGGCAACAAGGTGTTTCAATGGCTAAAATTCTGGTCTTAGAATCAGGAAGATCCGAGTTCAAATTTTGGATGAGTCACTCAATCTGTATCTTTCTCAATTTCCACATCTACAAAATGGATTTTACAATTGCATATATATTTTTAAGAGGATAAAATGATATAATATGTATAAAGCACTTTATGCACATTAGAATACTCTATAAATGCTAGCTACTTTTTTGTCTCTTTTGAGTTTCAAAAGCTATCCTTTAGTCCTAATTCCCTTGACTTTGGTAAACTAGACTGAATTCATTCTACACCTGATACCAGTGATTTTCATAAAATGTTAACTGGGAAGGGACTTTAAAGATATCATCTAGTCCCATGATAATGAAATGAAGATTATATTTGTAGTCAGAGAACCTATGTATAAATCCCAGGTCTCTTATTTCCAAGATAGGTGATAGGTGGCAAATCAATTTATGCCTTTGTATTTCAGTTTCATCATCTCAAATAAGAAAATCATATTCAATAATTTCTAAGGTACCTTCAAGTTCAAAATCCTGTGGTCTTCTCATTTTATAGAAGTGGCCACTGAGACAGAAAGATTGTGCTCAAATTTATCCCTGATAGTTCCAAGAGTAGAACTCAGATCACCCAATTACCATTTAGAATATTTGTCTACTGTATCATGGGTTTCAGACACTGAACTCATTCCCTCTAAGTTGCTGCCTTTCCAACATGAATCATCCTCTTTGCAGTATAGCTTTAAATGTATGTCAATTCAAAGTAAGAACAACATTATCTACCTATGGTAATCATTTCAAGAAAATTATGCCTATTTGTGATATCTGGTAAGATGTAATTTCAAAGCTTATTTGGAATGCAGTGTAGCAGAATAAAATGAATGTTGTACCAGGAGTTAGAAGAGGCATAGACTTAAAAAAAGGGTAGGTATCATAGAATCTAGATCTAGGAAAAAAGGGCAGGAGCTAAAATATCACCTAATCCAACACCAGTACTTTATTCATGAAGAGCCTGAGACCCAAAGAGTTTACATAAATTTCCTCAACTGAAGTCTTTGGATTCCCAAAATAATGCTTTTTCAATAGAACTACCCTGTGTCCTCAAAAGTCTGGTTTGAATACTGACTCATAACTGTATAACTGTGTGCTAATTCCTCAAATTCTCTAAATCTCAGTTTCCTAATCTTTAAAATAGAGATGACAATACTATACATATCTTTCAGGGTTGTGAACAAAGCACTATGGGAATTAATAGATTTATTAATAAAATTATATTCATCACTCCCTAAAGACCAGAGTCAGTTTGTTGCAAAAAAACATCTAAGTTAGATAAAGCACTGGTGATCAAAATATTGCAGTTATTAAGCTTATTATTAACTATTGATTTTCGAATTGCCTCCAATTTTTTTACCAGATGGCCACTAATAGACTTAGCTGGCAGCTATCTTCAGATTTGCTTTTCTAAAAGGTCCTTTACAGATAGCATCTGCACACTGCAGAGAACAGATATTGAAATGTGATGAGAGAGGCAATTTCCATGTTTGTCACAGCAAGAAAAATAACCATCCTGGGTTGTAATAGTATTATAGACTTATAGGGTAAATGAGAAACTCATGGGATGCTGCTTTAAATGTGTGACATCATGGATAGCCAGGGAAACAGTAATAAGTATGAAAGAACAGACTAAAAGAATCGGGAAACAAGGAAAAAGCCATAAGCATTACCATGCATTCTGAAAGCAGAAAAGTGGACAGACTAGCCCAGTTATCACTCAAATTTCTGACTTTCTTACTGTCCAGTTGCTACAATGTATGACTGCCATAAAGATATTTTAAAAAATGAATGTGTATTGAGTGTTCCCCATTTGATACAAATAATTTAAAGAATTATCAGACAGGAGTCAACAGAGACAAAGTAATACATTGCTGCCTTGAGAAAGTACTCATATTCTGGGACTGGGGTTTGGAAAATAGGATGAGATTTTTGCTTTGCTACATTATAGTCTGAGAAATGCTCCTTTGGACAAAAAAGAAATGATCTTTATCCAAATAAATTTTTCATGTGAACAATTTTTGAAAACCATATTATACTATATTATTGTATTATACTATATTATACTATTATTATATTATTATGTACAATTAAAATACTATATTATACTATTATTATATTATTATTATATTATTATGTAATGTTATGCTATGTTACATTGTATTATATCAATTAGTATAGAACATATTATATAATATGTTATGTTGCATTCATTATATTATTCATTATATTTATTTTATATTATTATATTATAATAGATTATAGTCACCAGTGAATCCCAATAGTATGGAGTTCAATTACTGGGAAGAATGATAAGCAGCAACAAGAAGAGAAAGAGGATGATAGAGAACTCTCTTTGGAATCAGTGATAAAAGGAATGGAAACATTAATTTAAAGACACTACAATGTAGAGGAATCACTACATCATCTGGTGGTAGGAAGGAGAGGAAAGCATCATTCATATGAGGCATAGTAGCAGAAAAAGGTTGGAAAACTACCTTTGGAATTAAAAGACCTGGATTCAAGTCCAGATTCTGCCACCCTCTTCCTAAGTGATTCTTCCAGTGCATGTGAAGGCATCTATCTATTAATATAAATTGCAGAGAAGATATTTACTAATTGATAACTTTTTTCTCCATGTCTCAGCTACATTAGTTTATCTTAGGACATAAGTGGGGCAGAATTAACCCTAGTAATGGGAATGAGGAAAGGGAAACTATCAGAACATTGCTGTCTTTTAGAACAGTGTCAACTTTCACCTATCTATTTAAAGAATTAGAGACTATTTGTAAATAAAAGAAGCAAACTAAAATCAATCTGTTAAAATGGCTAATTGAATTTAGTTCAAAGTCATTTTCTTCCTATTATGATAAAAATATGAGAACTTGATAATAAAACTTAATTTTAGATTACTAAAAAGAATTAACCATCCATAAAATGTTAGAGTTAGAAAGGACTTAGCCTCCTCTAGCACTCAGTATATAAACCATAATTCAAGATCTTGAAAAAAGTATATGAATGAGGAAACTACAGTGTGTTAAACTGAGATGACCTAGGAGCGCCTAGGAGGCACAGTGGATAGAGCACTGACCCTGGAGTCAGGAGGACCTGAGTTCAAATCCGGCCTCAGACATTTAATAATTACCTAGCTGTGTGGTCTTGGGCAAGCCACTTAACCCCATTTACCTTGCAAAAAAAAAAAAAAAAAAAAAAAAACCTAAAAAATCTATTAAAAAAAAACAAACCTGAGATGATCTAGCTAGGGTTACATAGCAAAGAGCTGAACAAACCAGAACTGAATCTGCTTCTTAATCAGTTTTCTTTTATGAGCAAACAATAAGAATGTATAACAGTAACAAAAGGGACTCCTTTTGCCTTGGGATCTCTCTAAAGGCAGCAAAAATGGAACTGAAATCAGACCATGGAGATTTAAGATTGGAAGAGATACTTGCTGTTGAACCTCCAACCACTTCAGCTTCTGAGATGATACAGATTCCCAAGATGAAAATTATATCCTAGTGGAAGGATAATTCAGTGCAAAATCTAAATTCCATTGTACTCTGAAGACTACCTCAGAAGGGAGAAAAATTCCTTGGTAAGAATGGAAAGAAATTTAGTAATTAAAATGTTTTAACTGGTTAGTTCATTCACCTATTCATTCACACAAATCTGTTCAGGGGCTACCATGTTCAGATAGCAAAGTACTAAGGGAAGTTTTTTTCATTTAGAGGAGACAACACTGTGACCTGTCATCTGGGAAAATAAAATAAAATGAAACAAAAACTGTTTCTTTTTCTAGTCTAGTCTTTTTCTATTCAACAGGATATCTATTCCCTAGCTATGCTTTTTCCTACCTGTCGCTTCCTCATTTCTGTCCTTTGTCTTCTCTTGATCTTCTAATCTAAGCTAGAAAATTTCAAGGTTTTTTGGTTTTGTTTTTACAAGGCAATAGAGCTAAATGACTTGCCCAAGGTCACACAGCTAGGTAATAAGCATCAGAGGTCAGATTTAAACTCAAGTCCTCCCAACTTCAGGGTCAGTACTCTCTATCCACTACACCACATGGCTGCCCCTGCAAATTCCAAGTTTTAAGCTGTTTGATACCTCCCTGCCAGGGGAATGAGAAGTCCTGATCACCATTATGTCATGTAGGCTGGAAAACATTGCCACTGCAGATCCCTGCTGACATTCCTAATTCCTTTGCGTTCCCATTTTGGAAGTGTTAGTCCAAAGACAGTAAATTCAGAGGGCTATGCTGATTTAGGGCAAAATGTCCTGATTCCAATGTAAGAGGTGATTAGGTGACCCTGATATTCATTCCTTAAATTATTACCTCCTTCTCCCTTGGGTATTTCTTGTTAAATTCTTTGTTCTTTTTTCAATGTTTCCCCAGATATATGAAATAAAAGAGTCAAATATTTTCAACCTCCAGAAAGTTCTAGCAGAAATCCCATAGTTACACAGTAGTGATCCTGGAGATCTTAGAATACAATAAGTCAATAACTTTGAATATGGTAACACTGAATCTACTTTCCAAGGACCAATCTAGATAAGTATAGGATGACATTTCCAGCAGGAACCTGCCCATTTAATGAGGCATTCTTTGATCATTACAACCCAGGAGACAAAGACATTCAAAATGGTCAGGTTTGTGCTGTTCCCTTTTAATTCTGCCATGACAGTGAAAAAGTTCAAAAGATTGTGTACTTTTCTAGAATATCTTTAGAAATCTAAATGTGAGATAGCTATTCAATGGCCAGTGAGTGAACATATAAAAGAAACTGAATCATAACTATGTTGACATTCAAGCAGATTAAAAATGGAAGTTGAAATTAAATGGAAGGGGAGCTCTTAAATTCTCCTCAGAGAAATTTGTCGCTTGGATTTGTATACAAGTTGACAAGTTAAAATCTCATCTCAGTCATTTACTAGATATGTGAGAGAATTCAGACAATTCACTTAAATTTCTCTCAACCTCAGTTTCCTCATCTATAAAAGGAAGTGACCCCATAGATTCTAAGCCCTTTTATAACTCTAAAACTGTGATTCTATGATCTCATGATTTTTTTCATGTATCCAAAGACAACCAAAAAAAAAAATAATTTCATACTCTATTTGATTAGCTTCACTCAATCAATAAGAAATCATTTAACAAACATCTAATATGTTCTAGATACTTCAGTAAACCCTGAGAATGCCAAGACAAAAGGGAAACAGTCCTTGCCTTCAGGAAATTCCAATCTATAAATGTTCACAATAAAAAACAACTTTAATATATTTTATTTCATCAAATATTTTTCAAATGCATTTTTAAAAATCACCCTTAATTTAAAAAATTGAGTTTTAATTGTTTCTCTCCTCCATTTCTTCAGAAGGCAAGCAATCTCATAAATAACTGAGACAAAAAAAAAGAAAAAATAATTCCAGGAAATACTACGATAAAATGTGTTACTCAAGGAAATACAAATTCCATAAGGCATCAGGGTTGCTGACAATGGTAGTTGATAAGTTTTCAGGGTGATATTTCATTGCTCCAATAAAAAATTTAGCTTGACATGGTAGCACATACCTGTGGCAATCAGGGTTAAGTGACTTGCCCAGGGTCACATAGCCAGTAAGTATTGTGTCTGAATTTAGATTTGAACTCAAATCTTTCTGACTTCAGGGTCTATGCTCTGTGTCCACTGCACCACCAAACTGTCCCTAATTGTTTTTCAGAATGTAATTATTTTATTACAAAAAATTTACCATTATTTACAAAATGAAAAATAATCAAGTGTCTATTACAAACCAAAATTACAGATTTTTCACCCATTGACTAAAAAAAATTAAGCAACTATTCTACACATTCATTGAGTCTGGGAGCTCTAAACCACAATAGGACTGAAACTAGTTGGGTTCCTTAATTAAGTTCAACAACAGAATTACAAGCCTTATGAATCAGGGGGCCACCAAGTTACTTAAGGAGATATGAACCAGCTTAGGTCATAATGAAGCATATTGAAGTTCTGTACTGATCAATCACTCAGATCATTCATATGACTGACTGCTATGTTTGCAGCTTTGGTGAGATAGGGAAACTCAGTTTCACAAAAATAGAAAGGAGATCAATAAATAAGCATCTATTAAGCATCTAATATTTTTAGACACTTTAGTAAGCCCTGAGAATACAAAACCAAAAATGAAACAGGTCTTGCCTTTAAGGAACTTATATTTTACAAGTTTATAATAAGTAAATTTAGCATATTTTACTTCAGGAAATATTTCTCAATTGCATTTTTTAAAAATTACCATTTATTTTTTTGAAATTTTGAGTTTTAAATTCTCTCCCCCTTCCTTCAGAAGGCAAGAAATATGATAAATGATAAATAACTGCAACAAAAAGGGGGAAAAATGCATGACAATACTATAAAAAATATGTAGCTACAAACAAGTCAGACACTACAACAAAATATATGTAACTATAAACAGTTCAGACTAGATAATCTCTGCTCAAGTTTGAGATCATGTGATTCTTAAAGAACTGCATGGGGGGTGGCGTAGTGGTGTAGTGGATAAAGCACCGGCCCTGGAGTCAGGAGCACCTGGGTTCAAATCCGGTCTCAGATACTTAATAATTACCTACCTGTTTGGCCTTGGGCAAACCACTTAATCCTGTTTGCCTTGCAAAAACTTAAAAAAAAAAAAAAAAAAAAAAAGAACTGCATTGAGGGACTTGAACTTTAAATTTAAAAGCATAATGGAAAGTTACTGAAGGTTGGTTTTGGGAGGATTTTTGTTTTGTTTTGTGTTTTTGAGCCAGGAAAGAATGTGGTCAGTGACAGGCTTTTGGAACATTAATCACATAAGCTAGCTACATGCAGCATTCATTGGAAGGGGAAAAGAAATAAATATTTATCTAATATTTACTATATCCCAAAACTGAGCTAAATATTTTTTTTAAAAATATTATCTTAATTGTTTCTTTCATATTAACCCAATTTTATGGTTGAGGAAATTGAGGCAGATAGAAGTTAAAAGACTCTTTTAGGGTCACACAGTTCACAGATATCTGAGGCAGAACTTGAAATCAGGGCTTCCTGACCCAAAGACCAGGGGTTACGGCACCTGTTCATAGATTAGTCTAAAGGTTTATTATAAAAGCCTGGCCATGAAGAAAGAGATGCAGTGATAGACACTTAGCAAATGCTTATTGACTGACTTTTTTAAAAGGTCTATAAAAATGGATAAGACAATTTGGCTATATCTATTCATTTTCTTTACCCTGAGTGACATCTGGTCTTATAAATGACACTTTAACTCAAACAAGATTTACCTGTATGGACTGGGAACTCTTGACAGCATTGTTATTATTCTCTGAATCTCTCCAAAACAGAAATTTTTAGCTCTGGGAGAAAACCCAAACCCTACTCTCATGTCCAGAAGAGACACATAGATCATGGATATCTAGATGTAGAGTCCTGTGGAGAGTGTCACATGTAAATGTCAAATACTCTACATATAAAAAAAGGATGAGCATCTTATATTTCCCTTAAAACAGCGCATTTAGGAATCTGCCATGATCTTTCACCATAAATACCCTCTTTAGAGCAAGTATCTTATTTTCCTTTCAAGTTAAAAAGACCCTAGATTATTCTTCCCGAAAGAACACTTTCACATTAGAATAAAATGAAACTTTCCATCTTCCATCAAAGAAATCTTCCACTTCCCACATAAAATGCAGGAGGAGAACATTTTTAAATTTGAAAATCTTAAACCTGCTCTTTCACTTTCACAGATAAAAATCCATTATTTCCCGATAACTTATTGGCTAGAGCGAGGTAAAACAAGACGTGATTGGAACTGAAAGCCATCCAGTTTTATTTTTCCCCGCTCCTCTGATTTAAAATGAAGCCTGGCTGTGTGCAGATGATAACTGTGAGCAAAGGTTGACATCAATTGGAACTGTAGGAAGAGCTGTCTCTGTGTGTGGGGAAATATCACCTTTTTAAAAGATACTGAGCAACACTGACAAAATAGACAAGGCAGACTAGATCAATGACATAAAAATAGTTGTCACATAATGATTAGGGAACTAGCACTTGTAATAATCTCCTTCAATAGACTCCTCAGAGGATGGTTTGATTATTTGAACACATCACAGTGTTAATTATGGCTGGGCTGCGTTTCCAGTCTAATTTGTATTTTTACAGTATGTGACACTTGAAAGCTTAAGGTAATTTTCAGTATCTTATTAGATATTTGAAATTCAGTTTGCAGCGTTAGCCTCAAGCAGCAGCCTTTTCATTTAACACCTATTTAGCCGAGTGCTCCTGATAGGGAATAATCATTAGGGAAGTGATCAGATCTCCAGGAAATCTCATGGAAAAGTGACCATCAATTCCCATTAAAAGAAAGGAGTGTTAACAAGGTTGCTTATTCAATAAACAGCAAAACCTCAGAAGCTGGGTAAGTGCATCTATAACAAACAGACCTGCTACAGGGTTATCCTGTGACTCCAAATTTATCCCGTAAAAGACACAGAATTGGCAGAGCTATGTGTACAGCTTCTATTCTCCTTGGCTCCCGCCATGAATGGAGAGTGCCTTAACTTTTGGCAGGTCCGAGTCCTGTATTTATTTCCCTTGGAGATCTCTATGGAAGGCTTCAATGATTTCCCTCAAGCACTAGTTTCCCTTTAAGGTCCAGTAGAATGTTACCACTTTTTTTTTTATACTTGCTGAAGAGGAAAGACATTTTCAAACATATCAAAATCTTTCTTGCCAACCTTTCAGTGGGCTCCTTATTGCCAGTCACATAAAAGAACAAACACTTTGACTTGATATTCAATGACCTCCTCAGCTTGGACTTTTTCCAGTTTCACATCATTATATTCATACACCCACATACACACAACACAACACAATACAACACAACACACAAACACACATAGGTTCACACTATTTAGGCAAAATTAAACAACTCAAACACATCTTGAATTCTTTTACCTTTTGTACTTTGACTATTCTGCTCTATCCCCATACCTGGAATTCCTTTTCTTTCTCTCTTGGCTTAATTTGAATACTATATCTAATTATTAAAGGTGAACTCAAATGCTCCCTCCTCAAGGTAGTCTTTTCTAACTCCTTGACTTGGTAATGAACTTCCCCTCATTAGGGTCCATATAAATTCCTTAGGTAACTCTCTGATGCACTTATTAAAAATGCTATATTATAGTTATCTATATATATCTTTTTTTCTCTTCAAGGCTATAAACTCTCTGGGGAGGGAGGGAGACCATGTCTTATCTCAATTTTGTTTACTTCTCCCAGTACCTCATAGTAGATGCTTACTAAATGCAAATTTTATTATATTGTATTATATCATATTGTATTACATTGTTTTCCAGGTGGGACACAGAATTAGAATAGCTAAACTCAAATTTGCTCAGAGATGGGATAGCTAGGTCCTTGGGAAAAGTTTGCCTGCTTTCCACAGAGGCAAGAATGTAGAAGTAGGGGCAGCTAGGTAGCGCAGTGGATAAAGCACCAGCCCTGGAGTCAGGAGTACCTGGGTTCAAATCCGGTCTCAGACACTTAATAATTGCCTAGCTTTGTGGCTTTGGACAATCCACTTAACCCCATTGCCTTGCAAAAACCTAAAAAAAAAAAAAGAATGTAGAAGTAAAAGTTCTGGAGAGCATAAGGTGGTCATGACTATATACCCTGGAAAACAGCCTCAGTAAACAGTTTGAACAACATTAACCTTAGGAAAAAAAAATTTCTCTTGGAAGAAAATTGACATTTTTCTTTGTGAAACTTTCTTCATCCCTTTTTTGGTAAAGATTTCTTCTTCCATTGGAAATTGCTTCTTTCCTTACCTTTTGAGATACCTCATTTCCCAGGATCTCCCATAGTAGGAATTCATTCAAGATCTATATTCATCTTTAATATCCTTCTTGACCATTTTTCCCCCTAATACTTACCTGTGCTGGGTCCCAGTATCTCAAATACTCAAATAGCATAAACAAATTCAGTTTAGGATCATTATCAGTTCAATGATAATAATGGGCTAATGTGTAAATTGTCTTCTAGTTATCATTATAATAGTCGTATTTTTACCCAAAATAGTGATTCCAATGTTATCATTGTCAGCAACTGGACAATCTGATATGAAATATATATTAATGTATCTCAAATGATATCATACAAATTGTTTCCTACGCTACTTAGAGGTTGTCTAGTATTTTGAAAGAATGTTGAATTTAAATCCCAACTTTTTCATTAATCAGAAGAGCAACCATGGGCAACCCATAGGATCATGGATGTAGAATTATATCATCTCAACCTTTCACCTTTTTTAGGCCTCAGTTTCCTCATCTATAATAGGAGGAATGCTAATTATAGGGCTTGTTCTTAATATTGATGTTGTGTTTGTTTTTGATCTTTTGTTTCTGAAGATGACCAATGACATCTCAAGGTGATGATTTGCATATAAACTGGATTTAAGCAAGGCAGACTTGCACAAAGTTATCACCCTCACTCTCTCTTCCAGCATAATCAAAGTCCAGGATAAAAGTATAGATACTGGTGATGGCTCAAGATCCTGTGGATGACCTTGTCATCTTTGATGTCTGAACATACTTTCAATGAAGCAAGTGCTTGCTTCAGCTGCCTTCAAGTCCATTTGAACAAATTGTTCTCATCCACCCATTCTGTCAGAGGTCTTTACATGCTTGGAGTAGACATCCTTCTAAATCACCACTAGGTTTGTCAGCTACCCTCAACCTGGTTTAGCCTGTCTGGCCAGATCCTTTTACCTGGGAAAGGATGCTACACATGCTAGTTTCTTGGAGCCAGAAGTGAAAGTTTGGTAAAAGATGGACACCAAAGGTAGATGAACAACCCTGAAAAGGGTAGCAAAACTCACACTAAGCTAAGTCGTCCTTGAACACCCCTACACTTCTGTAGAACTTATGGCAAACATGTCAAACACGACCAGTGGTCATGAACACTCGTGAGTGTGTCCCAAACCAGATGATGACGTATAGTTGGGAAATATTTTTAAAAATAAGTAAAAATACAATCAAATATAGATAATGTTGATATGTGATTTTCCAAGTCAATATGTGACCTGCAGGGATTGTCATGTTTGGGTTGGTATCTGAGTATGACTCCACTGATGTACAGTACCTCGTATGATGTTGAAGATTTAAGTAAGATCAGATATATGCAGTGCTTTTCAAACATTAAAATTCTAAAAACATCAGCTATTACTACTTATGAATAAAGCTAATCCTGGTAATAGATAAAATATGGAGATATAAATAGCATGTCCTGGAAATTCCTGTTTTCCAGACATAACAGATGGAACTCACATAGGGGAAATACTCAGTTCCCCTACATAACAACAATATACCCACTTGTGGGGGGGGATGGGGGAGGAGGGGTGGTGGTAAGTATAATATGTTTTGGGCAAATCATTTTTCTCCACCTCTATTCAGAAAATTTGCATGCATCCTGACTTGCATTAATTGGCTTATCCCATCAATGGCTAATTAGGATAAGTTTACTAGAGTGAAAAACAATTTGAAATATTCTTTCCTTCTAGTGACACTGAAAGAGAAAAAGATCTTTAAATCCTGAAATGGATTGGACTCGGGATGCCTATTGCTGTGTAATGATAAATCAGCTGTCAAAGCTATGACCTTTCAGTCGCTGACTAAGTTTAATTGGTGATCATGGAGAAACTTGGTGGTTCTTCCTCAAGAATATTGATTGACAACTATTGTGATTTATTTTTATAATCACTAAAGAGTTAGATTTAGGATACTATATTCCAAACCTGAAGAAAAGCTAAAGACACTGAAACCTATACAAAAGTTAAAGACATTTTTAGGTCTAAACAAATATTCTGAAAAATTAAGGGAATGAAAAACATATCTTGGAGTGGCTAGGTGGTACAGTGGATAGAGCCCTAGAGTCAGGAGGACATGAGTTCAAATCCGACCTCAGACACTTAATAATTACCTAGATATGTGGTCTTGGGCAAGCCATTTAGCCCCATTTGCCTTGAAAAAATTAAAAAAACATATCTTGCCCAAACTAAGTCTTAAATATGGATAAGTAGTTAATCAAATTAGTCAATGTATATACCAAAATCTATATCATCTATATTATATATTTTATGCATATATACACATAGAGGTAAACATATGCACATGTGCATATAAATGTAAATATATGACAGGTGCTTCAGATGTTTAACAAGTGACTAAATTTAAAAGAATTTATTAATCTGCAAAGTTCTGTACTAAGATTTTTGTCATGCAGAGATTTTAGTTGTATCTGACTCTGTTACCCCATTTGGAGTTTTCTTGGAAAAGATACTGGAATGGTTCGTCATTTCATTCTCCAGCTCATTTTACAGATAAGGAAAGTGAGGAAAATGGGGATAAGTGACTTGAACCTGGATCACACAGCCAGTAAGTCTAACATAAGATTTGAACTCAGGAAGACTCATCTTCTTGACTCTTATTCCAGCACACTATCCATTGCATCACCTAACTAGGAATAAAAATAGAAAAAAGTGGAAATAATATCCACTCTGAAGAACCTTACATTCACAATGAGCTGGGCTCAGAACTGTGAAGAGAGGGAAATGGGACTGGATTGAATTTGGAGAATTGTGAAGCATGGTCAATGATCTCAAGCTGTTCACTACTACAAAAGCCCATCTCATTTGCACTAATAGTCTCCTGAAGAGGTAATATTGCTGAAAATCATTTCAGCAAAAAATTTCAAAACTAAATTCACAAATAGCCCAAAAGACAGTAGAAAGCTATATCATGGTTGTAAATAAATTTTATCGTGTTATGAAAAACAATTTGCATGAAGGTAATTGTATAAGAGACATTAAGAAGGACACACACGACTGCAAAATGAAGTGAGACAGTAATACATTAAGAATGAAATTCATGCGATGGAAAACATGAGATATTTTATACTAGGTGACCACTGTGATTCCTTTCCCGCTCTAAAATTCTGGGATACTATGAGGTAGTGCCTCTGAGATGCTAAGAGAACAGTTTGTTTCCAGCATGTGTTGTAGCCATTTTATGAAGGGTTTATTGGAAAAAGATGAATTAGAGAATTAGAAGGATGATATTTCATGGGAGGGCAATAATCTACAATATTTTAGAAGGGGAAGTGACACCAAAATATTGAGGACTATTTATAAGGTGCTTTTAAAAAGTCCTTTTATCATTTTAGAGATTCATGTAATAATAAAATTATTTACAGCATGATGGGGGTTTTTTATAATTGTTTACATCCTGTAATTCAGGATCTTGTAAAAATCCTATAAAACATCCATGGCATCTTTCAATAAGGATAAACGTATCTATCATTAAGCATAAATAGTATCTATCCATAAGCAATAAGCTACCAATTGGGGCAGCTAGGTGACACAGTAAATAGAATGCTAGATCTGGAGTCAGGAAGAAATCTTATCTCAGACATGGACTAGCTATGCTCCTGGACAAGTCACTTAACCAGTTTGTTTCAATTTCTCATCTTTGAAATGAACTGGAGTAGAAAATATCTTTGTCAGTATCTTTGTCAAGAAAATCCCAAATGGAGTCATGAAGAGTCAAATATGACTGAAAAATGATTGAATAACAACAAAAATGGCTGGGGAACAAATTATTAAGCAAGAAATACCTCTAAGTACCCTCCTACAGAAAGGGCTACAGTCAGATGTAAAATATGCATTACCCTATAGTTTAGGATCATTGACAGTTTTCCTTATGAAATAATTATCGCAGTCGTCAAGATAATTTGTGAAAATATTAATTTTAAAAGACAAGATCTAACATGTCCTATAAATCACTCTATTTGACAATCTCTGCAATTAGGTATGGTTCTGGTATCATCCCTGATTTACAATCTTCTATTTTCAGACTATGTATTTAGGGTATTGTCTATTTGAATCAATTTATGGTAACAACCAAAGAAACAAAACTGAAAAACCTAAATATAGCACTCTCCATATGGAATAGAATTGAGTAAAAGACTAAGGGTCCAACCTAGACTAGCATACTAACAATTGCTAATGAAATTCATTATCCTCCAAAAAAAAAGCTAGCTTAAAGAGAAATGCATTTATTTTCTCATTTCAGAGGAATATTTCACTCAGAATCTTAAGATTGTTTTTCATAGCCTGAAATTAAAAAACAAATCCATACTGGAAGCATCAGTAAGACTTCTTAATGATGTTGATTCACTAATAATAATAGCAGTGATAACTAAAGTAATCAATTATAATAATAGCATTTATATAACATTTTGAGGTTTGCAAAACACTTTTAAAAATATTAACTCATTTTTATATCCACAAAAACCCTGGGATGAAGGTACTTTTATTATCACTGCTTTTCAGGCAGTTTTAAAATGACTTGTTAGTACAGATCTGAGGTAGGATTTCTTGACTCTAAGTCTGGTACTTTATACATAGTCCCACTTTATAAATCAGATGAACTCCCTTTCTCTTTGGCTACCATATTCTCTAAAAGTTATTCAACTTTATAATCCATGATATTTAATTATGTAGAAGCATTAATAATCTGATTTCCAACATCAAGTGTTTCAAAGAATGAGCTGAAATCCTCACTTAGGATAAGCCACCACAAATGAAAAAGTATTGTATAGAATGGTACAGTTAAGGCAGTATTTTTTGGCCATATTTACTTGCTGGTCTATAAAACTGAAAGCTCGATCCAACTAACTATGAAGAATTGGATTGCTAATGTACTTGGAAAACAGCAAATTACTTCCAATGTGCTGTCCCTTTCAACTCCTCCTCCCCCTAAAAAAAAACTTTATGCTAACACATCAATTACAACTCTTTAGGATTTCCAAAGCAGTATGTATCTAACTTGAGGCAACTTTATAAAATGGAAAGAGTACAGATTTAAGAAAACCTCAGTTTAAACCTTGTCTCTGACAACTGGTAGTTATGTGACTAAGCTTATAACTTATCCACTTGGTCTCAATTTTCTCAACGGTAAAATTGTGCCAATACTTGTGATACTTATCTCACCGGATCATTGGGAGAAACAAATAGGATAATATCTGTAAAATTCCTTGCAAATTTTAAGTAATATGTAAATATCAGCTAATATTATTAGGCCATAGGAGGTTCATGTCAATAGTAAAAATCCAGTCTTTATTTTGTAGATATCTTATCTATCTAGCTATGGATGAAAATTCCTTGAGTTCACAGACTTTTTGTTTTCCATATTAGTTATGTTGCAAAAGAAAACACAAAAAAGAAAAAACAAAATAAAATAAAAAGTATACTTTAATCTGCACTCACAGTTTCTTTCTATGTGTATTTGTATCTCTGTGTCTCTCTTTGTCTTTCTGTCTGTCTCTGTTTCTCTCTTTATCTGTCTCTCCTCTGTCTCTGTCTGTCTGTCTCTGTCTCTCTATCTCTAGCTCTCTTTTTCTCTCTGTCTCTCTGTCTCTCTCTCTCTCTCTCTCTCTCTCTCTCTCTCTCTCTCTCTCTCTCTCTTGACCTAGCATTTTTCAACATGAATCCTTGAAACTGTCTTGGATCACTGTCTTGATCAGAGTGGTCTTTCACAGTTGATCATTAATACAGTATTGTTGTTACAGTAATCAGTGTCCTCCTGATTCTTCTCATATCCCTTTGCATCAGTTCATAGCAGACTTCCCAGGATTTTTCTGAAATTGCCCAGATTCTCATTTTTCATAGTACAATAGTTTTTCATCACAATCATGTATCACATGTTCAGTCATTCCCCAATTTATGGATTTCACCACAAATTCCAGTTCTTTGATAGCATAAAAAAGGTTGCAAGTATAGATTTTTAATGTTTCTTTAGATTTCCAGAGTTTGCCATGGTATAACCAGCTGTTAAGCATTTAATAAATCTTTTTGATTGATTGAAGATTGCTTAGTTCTTCAATTTCCTTTAATTAAAATAAAACACCTCCATAAGTCTAGACAAATACCACTTTAATAACAAATAATCTTTTCTTTTTATAACATAAGAAAGAGTAAATAATTTGTTCATAATTTGATAGATAACTTCCTACCCCTTTATCCCTTATAGCAAGGATTCAATGTGGTTAAAATTGCCCTAAAGTGGATTTCCAATCAAGTTGGGGGGGAGTCAGAAACTTTCTAAGCACTCCTACCTTTCCTTTAGAAATGACATTAATCAAGCCTCTAAACAGATTTTAGAGGGACAGAATCCCCAAAACAATCTAGAGGAATATCTTCAATGAATGTCTGTAACAACAGGAGCATGTGTGTACCCAGGGCAGAGAACAGAAACCTAGCCCATGGGCTGTGGAGTAAGACAGGGACTACGCTGGGTCCTCAGCTGTGGGAGGAATATCAGGCAGAGACTCCTGCAGTTCAGAACAGTGGTTCAGCCACAGAGAATGTAGGCTGAGAGAGAGCTCCAACATAGTGCTCCAGACCCCATATTCAAGCTGCTCCACATGCATAGCAAGTCCCTGACTTTTCCAGCCTAGAGTGCATAATCCATTGTCTAAATTAGTGACATTCAGCCACAAACAGCCCAGAGGCAATTCCAAGTGCTCTCCCCCTGTTCCAAATGGCCCAGGGAATAGAGAACAGCCAGTACAGAAAGCCACTGGCATTCCTTGCCAGTAAGTCCAGTGAGTAGCCCCCTGGAGTTCCTAATGTTGATGGCCCCAGACCAGTAAGCAAGACTCTAGGGTTCTCAACACCAAAGGTATGCAAGCTGACCCCTCTTCCAACACATGAAACTTGGGGTAGGACTCAGTAACAATTTTCAAAATGAATGAGAAGGGTCAGAGAAAAGCAAGGCAATTTTTTGAAAAGTACCTTGAAGATAAGGATAAACAAAAGACTATCTCAGAAAAGGATGGCAGAAGGAATACTATATATGAAGAGGTGAAAGAAAATATGAAGAGTCTTCAACCCAGGAAGACTTCTTGGAAGAGCACAAAAAGGATTTTAAAAATCAAATGCAAAAATTGGGTAAAGAAATGCAAGATAAATTTAACATCTTGCAACCAAAACAGGACAGAGGAAAATAAGCAATGTAAAAAATTGGGCAAAAGAAAAAAAAATGGATTAAATGGAAAAGGAAACTGAAAAAATAACTCCTTGAAAAATAGACTGGAGATAGTGGATGCTAATGACTACATGAAATCCCAAGAATCAGTTAAGCAAAATTTTTAAAATGAAGAAAATAGAAGAAAATGTAAAATACATTATTGCTAAAGCAACTGACCCAGAAAATAGATCCAGAAGAGATAATTTAAGAATTATTGGACTACCTGAAAGTCATAATCAAAAAAAGATCAAGGAAAACTGCCCTGATATACTGGACCCAGGGAGGGAAATAGTCATTGAATGATTCCACTGATCTTCTCCAAAAGGGATCCCAAAATGAAAATGACAAGGAATATTGTAGCCAGATTTCAAAATTATCAGATCATATTATCAATAGCAGAAAAATTTGTAAGCAACCACAAAGAAGCAATTAAAACACCAAGGATTCACAGTCAGGATTACACAGAACCTGGCTGCATCAACATTAAAGCATCAAAGAACCAGGAAAATCACAGTCCAGAGGGCAAGGGAGCTTGGATTATAACCAAGAATCAACTACTCAGGAAAATTGAACACAGCCTTTCAGGGGGAAAGATAGACAGTTAAAGAAATAGGTGACTTTCAAATTTTCTGGTTGAAAAGACCAGAGATAGGGGCAGCTAGGTGGCACAGTGGATAAAGCACTGGCCCTGGAGTCAGGAGTACCTGGGTTCAAATCTGGTCTCAGACACTTAATTCCCTAGCTGTGTGGCCTTGGGCAAGCCACTTAACCCCATTTGCCTTGCAAAAAAAAAAAGAAAGAAAAGAAAAGACCAGAGGTAAACAGAAAATTTGTTCTTCAAACAGGAGGCTCAAGAAATACATGAAAAGGTAAACAGGGGGAAAGAATGACTATTCAATAAGATTAAACTGGTTACATGTGGGAGAAAGATTCTCATAACTCTTGAGAACTGTCACTATTAGAGGGAGTATACTTAGGTTGAAGGTATAGACATAAATTGATTTTAATGGGTTGATTTTAAGATTAAGACATTTAAAAGGGGGAATTGTTATGAGATAAGAAAAGTGGAAGGAAGAATGGGATAAATTGCATCATATGAAGAAGTACAAAGGACTTATAGTAAAGGGAAAGAAGAGAGGGAATGAGAGCTGTTTGAATCTTATTCTCATCGGGTTTGACTAAAGGAGAGAATAGCACAAATGCTAAGTTGGGTTGAGAAATCTATCTAGCCCTTCATGTACTAGGAAGGTAAAGGGAGAGGGGGTTAAGGGAAGAAGGGACTGATAGAAAACAGGGAAGGAAAAAGAGGAAAAGAAAAAGGGAAAAAGGAAAGAAAAGGGGGTGGTTGATAGAAAGGAGGATAGATTGAGGGAACTAGTATTCAGAAGCAAAACACTATTGAGGAGGTATAGGGTGAAAGGAGTGAAAAAATACAAATGGAGGGGAGATAGAATGAAGCATAATATTGTAATTATACCTGGGAATGTTAACGGGATGATAAAATGAAAGCAGAGTGGATTAAAAAACCAGAATCCAACAATATGTTGTTTACAACAAACACATTTGAAGCAGAGAGATACATACAGAATAAAGGTAAAAGGCTGGAGCAGAATATATTATATTTCAACTGAAGTGAAAAAAGCAGGAGTATCAATCTTTATCTCACACAAAGCAATTGCAAAAATATAACTCATTAAAAGGGATAAGGAAACTACATCCTCCTGAAAAGTACCATAGACAATGACATAATTTCAATATTAAACATGTATGCTTCAAATGGTATGGCATTCATATTCTTGGAAGAGAAGCTAGATGAGTCATAGCAAGACATAGAAAACAAAACTATACTCAATGAGGGATGTCAATCTCCCTTTCTTGAAATTATGATGAAATCTAACCATAAAATAAATAACAAGGAAGTTAAGGTAAATAGAATGTTTAAAAAACCCTTAAATATGATAGAACTCTAGAGAAAATTGAATGGGGATAAAAATAAATATACTTTTCTCTCTGTGGTTCATGGCACTCACACAAAAATAGATCATGTAGGCATAAAAACTTCATAATGAATTGCAGAAAGGCAGAAATGCATTCTTTACAGATCATGATGCAATTAAAAATCATATACAATAAATGGCCATGAGAGATAGAAATAAAATTAATTGGAAACAAAATAACCTAATTTTAAAGAATCATAACAAATCATAGAAGATTTAATAACTCCATCCAAGACAATGAAACAACATACTAAAATTTGGAGAATACAGTTAAAGTAGTTATTAGGAGAAATTTTATATCTCTAAATGCTTACATGAATAAAATAGAGAATGAGGAGATCAATGAATTATACATGTAACTAGAAAAGCTAGAGGAAAAAACAAATTTAAAATTCCCAATAAACTACCAAATGAGAAATTCTGAACATCAAAGGAGATATTTGTAAAACTGAAAGGAAGAAAATTAATGTACCAATAAATTAAACTGCGAGTTGGTTTTATGAAAAAAATAAAGTCCAGGGTGGCTAGGTGGCGTAGTGGATAAAGCACCGGCCTTGGAGTCAGGAGTACCTGGGTTCAAATACGGCCTCAGACACTTAATAATTACCTAGCTGTGTGGCCTTGGGCAAGCCACTTAACCCTGTTTGCCTTGCAAAAAACCTAAAAAAAAATGTTAGCTTTAATAATAAGAAAAGAAAAAGAAATGGAAGAAATTAGGATAAGTAATGAAGAAGCAAAACTCACTCTTTGCAGATGATATGATGGTATATTTAGAGAATTCCAGAAGATCATTTTTTAAAAAATTGACTTGAAACAATTGGCAACTTCAGCAAAGTTGCAGGATATTTTAAAAACCACCTAAATCATCAGCGCATATATATATATATATATATATGTATGTATTATTTATTACCAAAAAGTACAGGAGCAAGAGATAAAGATATTCCATTTAAAATATCTGTAGACAATATAAAATACTTGGGAGTCTACCTGCCAAGGCAAATTCAGAAACTATATGTAAACTATTATAAAACATTTTTCTCACAAATAAAATCATATCTAAATAACTGGATAAATTTCAATAGCTCATGGGTAGACTGAGCTAACATAATAAAAATAACAATTCTACCTAAATTAAATCATTATTCAGTGCCATTTAATCAAATTGACAAAAAATACTTTACTGAACTAGAAAAAAAAAAGTAGCTCAATTCATATGGCAGTACAAAAGGTAGATAATATCAAGGAAATTAATGAAAAAATGCAAAGGAAGATGGACCTAACCATACCAGTTCTAACATTATATTATAATGCATCAGTCCTCAAAACTGTTTGATACTAAGAAATAGAGTTGTGGATCATTGGAACAGAAAAGGTGCTAAAGAAACAGTAGTAAATGACTTAAGTAATCTGCTGTTCAATAAACCCAAAGACTTCAGCTTCTGGATTAAAAACTCATTCTTTGATTTAAAAAAAACTGCTTGGAAAATTGAAAGATTTCAGTAGAATTTAGGCATAGACCATCATCTCACACCCCATACCAGATAAGGTCAAAATGGGTATAGGATTTAGACATAAAAGGGGATACCATAAGCCAGTAAGGGGAACAAGAAATAGTTTATCTGTCAGAACCATGGAAAGGGGAACAGTATATATGTTGATAGAGATAGAGAACATTATAAAATGTAAAATGGATAATTTTGAATACATTAAATTGTAAAGGTTTTGCACAAACGATAACAATGCAACCAAGATTAAAAGGAAGACAATAAATTGGGAAACAATTTTTACAGCTAGTGTTTCTGATATAGAACTCATTTCTAAAAGATATAGAGAAATGAGTCAAATTTAGAAGGATACAAATATTTCCCCAATTGACAAGTGGTCAAAAGACATGAAAAGGCAATTCTCAGATGAAGAAATTAATGCTATCTATAACTTTGAAAAAATGCTTTAAATAATTATTGATTAGAGAAATACACACTAAAACATCTCTGAGGTACCACCTCACACCTATCAGATTGACCAATATGACTAAAAAGGAAAATGATCAGTGTTGGAGAGGGTGAGGGAAAACTGGAACACTAATGCATTGAAGGTGGTGTTGTGAATTGATCCACCCTGTCTGGAGAGCAATTTGAAATTAGGCCTCAAAGGCAATACAATTGTGCATCACTTTGATCCAACAATACCACTACCAGGTCTGTATCCCAAAGAAATCACACAAAGGGTCAAAAAACTCACATGTACCAAAATATTTATAATAGCCCTTTTCATAGTGGCAAAGAATTGAAAATTGAGGAGATGTACAACAATTGAGGAATGACTGGACAAACTGTGACACATAAATGTGATTGATCACTATTTTTCTATGAGAAATCATGAGACAAGATTTCAGAATAGCCTGGAAAGACTTTCATGAACTGATTCTGAGTGAAATGAGCCAAACCAGAAGAACATTAAACATACTAACAACAACATAGGGGCATGAGCAACTATGATCTTGTTCATTTCATCAGTATTCAGAAGATTATTAATCAAAGATAATTCTAAAAGACTTGTGATAGAAAATATCATCTACATCCAGACAAGGAGCTATAGAGTTTAAATGCAGACCAAAGCTTTTCAATTTTTAAAAATTGTTTTATGTATTATGTTTTTCCCTCTAATTTTTCCCCATTTGGATTTGATTCTTCTTTTACAACATCATTAATATGGATCTGGTTTTAGTATAGTTATGCATGTATAACCTGTATTAGATTGCCTTCAGTCAGAGGAAGGGAGGGAGAGAAATGTGAAACTCAAAACTTCACCAGAAAAGATCGTTGAAAACTATGTATGCAATAAATAAATAAATAAATAAATAAATGAAATATTTTTTTTTAAAAATGAATTGTTGTAAAGTTTCAAAAGACATTGAGGAGGTAAGGACTGATACTAAATCTATAAATATTTTAAGAGAAAAATCAAGTCACAAATATTTTACCCCAGAAAGATCTTGAGGTATCTCACTGATATTACTGACATGGAGCACAAAACCTGGCAGTCAGAGGGCTTGGGCTTCAAATTCTGGCTCTTCTCCTTACTACTGATGTGATCTTGGGAAAGTCCCCTTCCATTTCTAGAGCTTATGTTATGGAAAATAGACAAATATCCACTAGAACAAAATTAACTGATTCCTTAACTGTCCTGGAAACCAGTCCTAATTACAACCAACAAATCAATCTTGTACTGGTTATCACTGATTATAAAGATGACTTAAGGAATCTTTTAGCCCTCATCCTCAAATGTGAGAATTGCATCAATGTAATTCTTTGGTTTATTTTTTATGTTAATTCATATACACAAATATATATATATGGATTTATGTATTATGGATGGTTGAATATATACACATATATAGACATATATGCCAGATTTCAACATGTTTTACACAGTGTATTAAAAATTGAACATGGGTCTATGTGAAAAGATAAAGAAGTTTGACATTAAAGAAGTTAGTTCAAGATTTAAAACCACCATTAAGGCAAAACTTTGTAAAGGAATATATTTTCTTTGCTATGCAGGGTGAACCTCTTCAGAATGCTGTGAGAACTCTGAAGTCAATGGTAGCTTTAAAGATAGGGGAGATTATGGAAGCCTAGAGAGTTAAAAGGTCCCCTCCCCCACAACTAAATATAAATATAAAATATGAGCTATTTCAAAACTTGAAGTCACAGCATTTAACATCTTGATAAAACAACCAGGAAACAGACTCCAGGGTGAACCAGCCAATTTCTCTAATGAAGAAATCAGATGATAAAACTGTAGAAAAAGCCTTGTTTTGCATTCCTCCCATTTCTCTCTTTTCCTCTGTTGAAACACAGGCTGAAATGGTGAACAGCTTGGCTGGCAGAAACCAGCAGAGGGATAGCATGTTACTGATCAAAACTGATCATACCAGCAGGTGTTTCTATGGTGATGGGAATAAGCTGAGGATGTAAGGATTATGAGGATAGAATTTGGACAGTCAGGGAAAAAAGGCAAGGAGGGGTGTGCTAAATATTAGAATCTTTCCAGCTGAAATATATTGATTTTTTTATGTCATATTCATCATTGTATTTACTGACCTTAAATGAAGTGGTTTGCCTAACTAAGCTGTTCAAATCAGCCTTTTAATTTATTATTCAAATCAATACAATGAGATGGCTCCATGCAAGGCAAAGCAGGAGAGGATAGTTGCCAGTTATACAAACTTTCCTCTTTATCATTTCCTTGTGATTGGTTCCCAGTGGGTGTTTCTCCTTGACAAACTTGAACCCAAGTGATCTTAGCTATGACTCTTTTGACTTTCTCCCAGAGGCAATCTCAGCATCAAGAGGACTCTTACCTAGGGAGAAAGGATATACTCTGTTTCAATATTACCTCTTGGGCTGATAATTCAGAGCAGAATATAACTGGGTTTCTATGGAATAGATCATCTTTTCTTTTTAGAAACAATGGCTAAGGACAAATATTCTGAAATTATAACAGTCCCCATTACAATTACATTTAAACTTAACCTAAAATTGAACAAAATTTTTGGATAGAAACTCATAGCAGGTGTTCTGGGAAAGGGAAGTATAAATTATCTATATGGAATGTCAGTTCCAGAGAAAAGCAGATCGATGTGCTTTAAATTATTGGAGAGCAATGTCCTGACAACCACAGAAGGTTCCAGAAAACCAACAGGTGTGGGGCTAATTAGTCAAGCCAGAGTCTAAAATAAGAACTTATGCTTAGCACTGCCTTCCTGTTACCTCTAAATCGAGGGTTCTTAACCTTTTTTTGTGTAATGACAGTCTGATGAAATCCACATTTTTCCAAATAATGTTTATTCATAAAATAAAATTCAAAATATCATTCTCTCCATGTGATATACACTTAAGAAATATTTTTGAGTTGAACTATTTCATTAAGTTTCTTCACCTCCTGCCCAGACCTGCTCATATATATAGACCTATAGGAAGATTTTTCACACTCATCTTCACATGAGTTTTCTCATGCCCAATGAGAAAACATCTCTTTTCCTCTGTCTCCCTTGCTTTGACTTTCTACTTCTCCTGTGATCCCTAGAATTCCCCAAATCTCTAAGGAGTCAGTAGCTACACCTAAAAAAATGTCAAATTAAAAAAAAAATAACTAACTTTCTAGCTAGCGGCAATAAAATACTTTGAGATTTGCAAAGCAGTTTACAAATGCTATCTCATTTTATCTTCACAAAGATATATATATATATAGATAGATAGATAGATAGATAGATGGCAAAGATGAGATATAGATGGCATTAATTATCCTCATTTTACAGATGAGGAAGTTGAGGGAGATGGAGATTAAGTGTCTTGCCCAGGGGCATATAACTAGTAAGAGTCTGAGGCTAGATTTGAACTCAGATCTTTCTAACTCCAGGTCCAAATTCTATCCACTTTATCACCCAAGTGTCTTTAGTTAAATGGCACAGTGGATAGTGATCCACATTTGGAATCAGGAAGACTCATCTTCCTGAGTCAAATCCAGCCTCAGATACCTTTGGACTGTATGTTCTTGAGCAAGTCCTTTAAGCCTGTTTGCTTCAGCTTCTTCATCTATAAAATGAGTAGAGGAAAATGGCAAAATCACTTCAGAATCTTTGCCAAGAAAAATCCAAATTGGGTCATAAAGAATCAGACATAACTGAAAATTAACTGAACAACAACATTAGCACAGTATAAGAAATGGTATTAGAGAGACATCTCAACTTTTTTTCCTGGGAGTTGCAATGTCCCATTAAGGCTCCAGAGTAGCCCTGAGAGTTGGAACTATCTTTTCTATACTATACTATGCTCTTTGGGCTGCCACTGATATGTTTCCTGTGATGATTACTATTTGAATATCAATAAATCAACTAGACATAATTAGTTTTTAGAAAAGAGTAGCTAGGAGCGGCTAGGTGGTGCAGTGGATAGAGCACCAGCTCTGGAGTCAGGAGTACCTGAGTTCAAATCCAGGCTCAGACACTTAATAATTACCTAGCTGTGTGGCCTTGGGCAAGCCACTTAACCCCATTTGCCTTACAAAAACTAGAAAACTTAAAAAAAAGAGTAGCTAAAGTAGTGTAGGATAGAAAAAACAGCTCAAATCATTACTCCAAAAAATGGTGACACATATTTCCATCAATACATACAGAGTCCAGAAGAAAATATCCTAAAATCCAAAGAACACATATGACTTAAGACTCCTAGTTCTCCATGTCCATTTCTCCTTTTCATGATGTCCTTATGAAGTGAAACTTATGGATAATATCATTGTTCTGCTACATTTATTGTGGAATCACAAATTTCTCTTAGCCCATCAAATCCAAACTGTTCTCAGTTCCCAAGGTTAATAATCCCACTAAGTATTGTTACACCTTGAGGTAATGCTAGATCACTAGTGGAAGATGGGAAGTCCAAACTTATTGAAACATTTTGAAGTCCTCTTCTGGCTAAGATGTGAATGTGGAGGAGTTCAGGGGATCTGGACTGAAAGTGGAGAAGAGGCACTCTCCCCTTTCTTCCTCCATTAAATGATTCCACCTGAAGTGTTTTCCTGGAATGTTTTTTCTTGGTTTGGGGCCAGCTAGATAGCAGAGTAAGAGGAACACCAGCCTTGAGGTCAAGAAAGCCTGAGTTCAAATTGGAATAAGGCACTTACTGGCCATTTGACCTTGGTCAAGTCATTTCACCATGACTGCCTTGCATTTAGAAGGATCTCCAGTCATTCTGATTCATATCTGGCTATTGAACCCAGATGATGGTGAAGGAGGAAATGAAGCACAAATCTAATTGATATGCACATCATGGCATTACTTCCCCGATGTCAGGATCTTCTTTGAAAATGAAGGACAAGGGGCAACTAATGGATAGAGCATGGTCCCTGGAGTTAGGAGGACCTGAGTTCAAATCCAGCTTCAGACATTTAATAATTACCTAGCTGTGTGATTTTGGGCAAGTCACTTAGCTCCATTGCTTTGCAAAAAATAAAAGAAAGAAATAAAATGAAGGACAAAACACCATCAATTCTTCCCTTTACCCATTTCAATGCCTCAGTTCAAAATAGCTTGATATTTCATAAGTGCCCTTAATGCACATCCAGATTTCTTCAGATGGGTGGAACAAGCTTCCTGAAGATGTTCAAGAAATTTTAGTATAAAGTCTTTAATTGATGGATTGAGACAAGTTCTCACCTAGTTAATATATGATTTGATAAAAAAAAAATCAAGCCCCACCCTTATTACAGCTGAAATTATTTTCATAGTATTATGATAATTTATGCATTATGACAGTAGTATGACAAAATGTTTTCTTTGGGCATTCTGTGAAACTAATTTTGTCAATATTTTTTTTGCTTCAAGATACCTTATGTGTATCCTACATTTATGTCAATTGGCTTCACTTCAATTAAGATAAATATATTGTTTAGTTTATCTAGTAGTTAGACTTTGATGACATTATTCCTGGGGGGAAATGGCTCACTTGAGAATATTAAGAGATAAATTTGTTTTTGAGGATGTATTAAAGAATGTATGATCCTTAGCACTCTCTATGTTTCCTTATCCCTCTTCCATTATCATACCTGAGGTATTAGAATTCTACCTCCCAAGTCTCAGAGCTGTATCTGACTTCATCACCTAGAGACCAACCTTCAGGTGAGGAGTTGGCTATGATGAAATTTTGAGGTCATATTTTTGAAGTATATAATATCATCCCAATTTCATGCATGAGAAAACAGTCTCAGAAGGTTAAGAGACTTCCTAAAAATCACATATAAAATTAATAGTGGAGCTAAAATTAGGGACTGCCTTATCTAATATGGCTTGGTCAGACCTGGTTGTGATTTCTAATCACCAGTCTGGAAAAATCAGGAAAAAAGAAACACTGGTGAATAAATACTGAGGAATGAGTAGATTAGAGCTCTTATCAAGTCTAAATCATGATATTTTGGTGAGAAAGTAGGGAAACATCAAAAAACTCAAGGGAAGAGAAAAAGGGAAGAAAGTATATGCTTCTGAAGCATAACCAATCAGCCAGTCTAATAAAGACCAGAAAATAAAAGTATGCAATGGTCTTGAAAGGATTCTGCAGCATTATAAAGAGGATGAAACTGGACACTGACTGAATAATATGAGTAGCCTGCTTTTTCAAATATTCCTGTTCATCACCAATGAATATCAACTAATGTTAACAGATTCCAGGTCTTTAAACACCTATGTGTATTCAATGCTTTTTAAAAATTTATTTCAAAAAGAAGAAACTCCATTTTGTATCATGTCACACACACACACACACAGACACACACACACACACACACAGACACACACAGACACACACACACACACACACACACACACACACACACACACACACACCCCGAGTAAGCTTATTTTTTCTCAGAGAAATTTCAAATGTTCCCAAGATATTCCCTATGGTCCAACCCTCTCATTCAATTTTCATGCATGAGTTCCAGTGTACTTTTACCTCTTCCAATCCTTAAGCAAGAACCTTATGAATATTAGCAGGCAGAGAGGTCAGAGACACTTTCAGTTAAAGTCTGTCTGATTCGTCTACATTTTGCCAATTTGGACATAACATCTGCAAGTCTCCAACTGCACAGGGAAAGAAAGGTACTTAATTTCTGTTCCAGTACATGTACCACATCTAAACCACCTTGTTATACCTTAATTCATAGGAACTGCCTTTCACTCACAGAGGAGTGATTATCAACCTTTAAATATACTGTAGGCTGTTTTATATATAAGGAAAGAATTGGATTTTTTCCAAAAGTAAATTGCTTTTGGCAAAAGTCACAGGATTTGAGAAAATTGCAGGGATTTAGTCGAGATTTGTAGGCATTAAAAAATGCCATTACTCACAAGTAACCCCTATTTTCCCCTCATGCTTAAATAGCCATTGTCTACTTTCCTTTTTTTAAAAAAGAGGATATAGATCTGTCCTGGATAAGGAACGTTATCTTCTGATTTATCATTTTTTTAAATTCTTTTCAAAGTTTGGTATATCTGAACAAAATTTAACTTGTACTATTCAAAACCTGGCGAAAGTAGCCAGATGGTAGAATTCCACATGAGCTTTGAACAAAGATATTTCTCAGACAACTCACAGAAGAATTATGAATAGTTTGTGGCTCTCTTTTTCCAGCATTTAGAAAATAGGGGGAAAAAAATCACTGTCATCCCTGCCAATCCTACTTTGGTTTGAAATAACTTGCTTCCAAAACTAAATTTATCACTACTTTCCTCCCATTCCAAAAAGGCTAGCTTTCCTAATTTCACCATAAAAATCAATGGTACCCCCATTCTCCACATAACCTAGGCTGGACCATTTGTCCAATATGTCACAGTAGAGAGTATTATATTCTCTTTTTTATTTTTTATCATTTTTGAATTTTTTCTCTCAATTCACCCTTTCCAGTAAGACATGAAGTTATGCTAATTCTTCTCCATACTAGTTCTCAATTTTGATCCTTTCATTTTAGCAACCACACCTTTGTTCAGGCCCTCATAGTTATCTCATTCATGTTATGATACACTATTATAACAGACTTCAGTTATTTCAGAGACTCTATAGTCTCTTCTTGCCTCGTTTTAGTAGGTAAAATAAATTTTTCTGTGTTGTTTTTATCCATATCCTACTAAAGATCTTACAATATATCTTATCTTGTCAAGTTTAAATTTCTCATTTCAGCGAAGTCCCTCAACCAAATCAACATTTTACCTTTCTAACCTAATCTCACATTACTAAACATAACCTTCCATTCCAGCTAAATCAATATTTTTACTGTCCTTAAAAAGTATGCTTGTAAAAACAGATCACTTCCATTGCTGGTTTACAATTTTTTTACATTGATGCTAGGACAATCTAACAGTCTCAGAAACTGAAAAGGACCCTATAGAGTCACCACCTTCACACCTCACCCTTAAAGAAGAAGTGAGTCTAGGCCAGACCCCAACCAATCAGCATCCCTTGCCAATTTTACCTACAAAGATTTCTCCATTCTTTCTCTCTCTGACAATCCAAGCTTATTAAATTCCTTTCAAGACAAAAGATATACCACTCAGGATGTCTTTCCCCTTTACCAAAGACGGGCCTTCCTTTCTTAGATGACATTCTTTCTATTGTACCTCTCCCCCACCTTTCCTGAGGATAGGTACAGTTTTTTCTATTTTAAGCAAGCTGTATCTTTTATCAAAATCTGGAACATTATAAGCATTTAATAAATAATTTTATTGTCATTATTATCATTATTTTTATTATTAAAGTTCTTTCACTCCAAAAGGTTATTTTGAATCCATACTGTTCCTAAAACTACATTTTCGCACTGGCATTAACATTCTGACAATTCTTTTGCTTATTGAGTTCAGGACCCCTCTAAAAAACCCTTCATTAATCCTAGTCTTAACTTCTTTGTCTCATGTTTCTTCATATAAATATTTGAAAGTGTTCACTAGCTGTTTCATCTTTGTATATGCCATCCTCAATTAAATGGTAATGTCATTACAAAGGTGGGTAGTTTCATCTATTTATTTTGAATTTTGTGAGTCTCTGAGAGGATAACATGAGGCACACAGCAAGAAATGTTGATTGGATGAATGGATATTCTAGAAGGTAAAATTTACAATCAAATGACTCAAGTTCACATTAACCCTGATTGTTACTTTGATCTGTATGACCTGGAAGAGGTTAACTCATTCCCTTCTATTACCCTCAATTTACTTATCTCTACAATAAGGGGTTGACCCTGAAGCCCCTTGTGCCAGATCTAATTCCATAACTTTCCGATTCCTTTTTATTTCCCACATTCCCCATCTGTCAAATATCAATCTCAATGTGGATTTTTACTTTTAGGACTGGGATGGAATCCTAACAGTCTTTGATATGAAAGAACTTCATATATTAATACAAATAATACTAACAGTAATAAAAGCCAGCATTTATATAATAGCTCTTTAAAGTTCACAAAGGACATGACAAGGATTAACCCATTTCTTCTTCACAATCACGCTAGAAGTTAGGTGCTTTCATTTTGCAAATCAGGATGCTGGGGCAGGCAGAGGTTAAGTGACTTTCTAAGGGTCATATATACAATATGTACCTGAGAGAATATTTGAATTCAGATTTTCCTGACTCCAAATTCAATGTGGTTTTATACTGCATCACTTGGGTGTCTTACTACTTTTATATATGTGTGTGTGTATGTATTTACATTAAAACCAAAGAACACAAGTATAAGGTATTGAAGGAACATTCTATTTCCTCATCAATGGAGGATGGGAGATGATATAGTAGTTCTCAATGTGTGTACTGCACACTGTTGAGAGTTATTGCAAGCAGTCAGATGCATGTTCAATAAGATTTGTCATTTAGTCACAGATTTTCTCACTCAAATATGTACAACTAATACAATTATTAGTACAACTAATACAATGTGAGGAGATGCTAGAAATTTTTGGATACTCTCACATTTTAGTGATTGCCTCTAATTCTATGACTACTCCTTGGAAAAACAACAGGCCCCCAAATATCCTATTGGGGATATAGGAGAAATACCAGTTTAAGTCAGTTACCAGGGCCTCTTCCCTTCAGAAAGAAAAATTATTTGCTCATCTAGAAAGTCAGCATGGAAAAAAATGATAAAAAGTCTAACCTGGAGGATAGAAGACATTGGTTCAAGCCTAACCTCTGACAAACACTGGCTATGTGACCGTACATAAGTCACCAACCTCTCAATGCCTCAAACAACTCTGAAAAACCATCAACTTCACAATTGTGACTCTTTCTACCTTTCCAGTCTTCTAAAACTTGACTCCCTTCCCCACATTTTATGTCCTGATGGCTGTGTGATGCCCCAACTTCTATTTCCAAACACTACACTGATGGTCTCTCATTCATGGAATGATCTCCCTTTTTACTTTCAAGTTTTAGTCTCTCCTTGACTTCCTGCAAGGTTCAAGTCCTGCCTTCTGCAGAGAAGGTATGAGTGGATTTTTCTAATATTTTGTCTACCTCTCTTCAGAGAAGACTAATTCCTTCTTGGAAAGGAAATGAAACAGGGAGTCACAAGGCTGGCCACAGGATTCTTCTCTAAGAGAGGGTTACATACAAGAATTATACCAATCTAACTTTTGCAGTCCCCTTAGTGGAACCTTAAAAATAAAGTGATAGGGCGTCTAGGTGGAGGAGTGGATAGAGCACCGGCCCTGGATTTAGGAGTATCTGAGTTAAAATCCAGTCTCAGACACTTAATAATTACCTGTGTGGCCTTGGGCAAGCTACTTAACCCAATTCACCTTGCAAAAACCTAAAAAAAGGAAGTGATAACCTGTAAAAATAAAATTATAATCCAAAGGTTTTTGACCCCCATCTATGAAATGTTGGTTGCACTATTTGTCTGGTAGTAAATAGAGTAAAACCATTTATCCCAACAAATAACAAACAGAAATCAGGTTAACTATTTAATGGCAGAGATGGTAAATATTGGAGAGACTTTGAGAAGAAAACCATATTAGTACATTGATGGTGGAGCTGAGAATTGAACTGACCATTCTGGACAAAAATCTGGAATTATTCCAGATTAATTAACTAAACTGTTCATGCCATATGACTTAGAAATCCAAGTACTGGCATAGAGAATGCAGAGCTACTCAACTATAATTAGTGGAAATAAATATGTCATATATACCAATATTTAGAGCAGTACTGTGGTGGTAGCAAAAACTAGAAGCAAAAGTAATTGTCTTCTATGGGGGATGATTGAAAAAATTGTGGTATCTGAACATAATGTAGTGTTTTATACCATAAGAAATGACTAATATGAGAAATTCAGAGAATTATGGAAAATGGTGAATGAATTATTTGAATGAAGAATGAAGCAAGCAGACCTAAAAAATGTCATACGTGACTAGAATAACATAAACAAAAAGAAAATTAAAATGAAACTAATTATAATGACCAATAAACCTGGGAAAAAGCAAAATGCACTATCTTCCTTTTAATGGCAAGGTGATGCTAGGAATTATGTAAACAGAAAGTTTTATATATTATTAGAAGTAATTGATGTGTTGTTTGATTTTATTGAATTATTTTTCTTTGTTCTAATGAAAGGCTCACAGCAGGTAGGAAATGGGGATAGGTGAGGTAGAGAATAGTAATACATCAACTTAGGTAAATGCTATCAACAACATTCCCATGACCTACCAATTTAGTGACTCTGTCAAAAATAGAATTAATGTTAGTCTGCCATCACTTGTTTTGTTATTGTCTAATAAATCCATGGAAGCTCTTCTTTTTCTATGTGTTTATGTACCACTTCAAATAGTATGTCTGTAATTTCCTTAGGGATGAAAATTAGCCTTACTGGATGGGGGGGGGGGGGGGAGAAGGGAAAATTAACCAGTGTATATTAAGCACCTAATTTTTTCTAGGAACTGTGCAAACTGAAGAGGATAGCAGATGAGTGAATGATGAAAGCTTACTCATCTAGTAATTGTCTGAAGTCATATATGAACTCATATCTTCCTGACTACATGACTAGAATTCTATCATTGCAACACCTAGCAACACATAATTTTCAGATTGCATTCACTTCCCCCAAACTATACACACACAAAAAAAAATCAGAACATTTCTACTTCAGTGCTCCTGGAAATCTCTCTCTCTCTCTCTCTCTCTCTCTCTCTCTCTCTCTCTCTCTCTCTCTCTCTCTCTCTCTCTCTCATTTTTGCAAATTTCATTTAAAAATGGTTCAGTATTAATCGTCTGCCAATTCTTTCTTTTCCCAAAGATGTAGTTCACCTGGGCCAGGTGACTTGAATTATACATGGCAGCTATTAATCCCTTTATTATTTTGATTATCAACTCTCCATTAGTTCTTTGTGATTAGGTTCTTTTCAAACCAAAAGTCATTCTCCTTGGTAGAAAAAATGAGCAGTTTTTTCCTCTCTCTGTTACCAATTATCAATATACCAAACACAATGATTAGTAGTCCTAGATATCCTCATATGCATATATTTTCTTTAAATTTCCCAGAAAAATTCATTAATTTTCTTCTCAAACTCCCTTCCCTTCCAAACTTCCCTATTTCTTCTTTCTAAGTCATCATCAGCCTTCCAACATCCCAGGGTCTTAATCTCTTTGAATCTTCTTTTTCTAAAATTAACAAGCCAGTCATTTGCCAAATATTGTCATTTCTACCTCAACAATATTTCTGCATTTGATCCCTGATTTCCTCTTATATAATTACCACCTTAGTTCAGATTCTCAGTATGTCTTATCTCCATTATTATAGCAACAATGATACTTGAAAAAGTTGAGTTGGTCAAACCAAGGCATACTGGCACTGAAAGCACAAAAATAATGTAAATATATGGTCTGATTCATTGGGGCAGAAGTGGAGTCCATGATGCCCTTATCTGGAGTGAGCACCCTTTGTTCTTTTTGTCCCTAAACTTCTTACTAACATGTGCAGTGTATTTCTTTTGTATTTTTCTCAAAGTCACAGCCTAGTAATGAACACACAATAGGTATTCTATCTATTGAATTGAATTGACACATTTCCACTTGCCTCTTAAAGAAAACATCACATGCTGCCAATTTCTTTTCTATGCAATATCATTAAAGGTATTTCAGTTTTTATATATGCATTCATTAAAAGTAATCAGTCCTTGTGTTTTTCACTGATTTGTTGGTCTTACATCCTATGGGCATTACATTTAATAGCCCTCTATTTACTTCCACATTTCATTCTTAATTTATATTGTTAAGACACAGTTATATAAGATCCCTGCCAAGTTAGAGAGCATAAAAGAAAAAGTTCTGGTCTGCAAGCTCTAAAGTCCTATGATATGAGGTGTACATTTCCTGGTAACTTAACCATTACCTTGAATTGCATATGTAAAACACTTCTCGGGTTAGGCATCCCACAGAAGAGCAATCAGAACAGGCAGAAGACTATTCAATCTATCCTATTCCATTCTTCACACTTAGAGATGGCACTTGTAATCAAACCCTTTCCCCTTCAGAGATCAAGGGAATTTGCACTGAATATAAAATAAAATGGAAGAAATTTCCATGTACTCCACTCCTAAATGATACATCCAGGTAAGAAAATCATCTTTTTTACTTGATAGCATCAGTCTTTTGTTTAGGAATTTTTTTTCTATGCTATTACTAGAGATGGGGTAAACTCATTTTTGAACATGAAGGACTGATTTATAAAGATCAGGAAACCTGAACATAGAAAACTTTATTTTTAAAACTGTAAGAGCTACCTATACCTGGCCACATTTTGTTTTCTTCAATTTTCCTAATATCCTGAACTCAGTATGTTACACTTCTTTTAAATTCACCTCTGCAACTGTCTACCAACAGTAGTATGTGGAAACTATTGGACTGAAATATGTAATATGATATCCGATATTATTCCTCCTTCCATAGTTCCTCTCACCATTTTTTGGCTCTTGGATTGATTTAGTCAATTATATTTTGCATTTGGATCAATCAATTATCTGGTCAAATAGGAAACCACTAATAACCCAGATCTCTAGATAAATGAGGAAGCCAGATGGTGCAGTAGATAAGAGCGCTGGGTCTATAGTCAGAAAGATCAATCTTCCTGAGTTCAAATCTGATCTCAAACACTTAGGTATGAGACCTTGGGAAGAAATTTAACCCTCCTTACCTCAACTTACTCATATGTAAAATGAGCTGGGAAAGAAATGACAAATCACTCCAATATCTTTACTAAGAAACTCCAAATGGGCTCACAAAGAGTCAGACAGCAATGAATCAACAACAAATCTATATATGTATACATATATACACATCATATACATGTACATATACATACACATACCTATACCTATGCCTATGCCTATGCATATATATATATATATATATATACATGTCTTTAGTAATATCCTTTATGATATTTCTCCTTTGCAAAGACTTGCATTCTATGGGCAGACAATGAACAATTATCAATTGTCTCTCTAATGCCCATTAAGGAATTCTCACCCACACTTTTGTCTGTATAAAATATCTAGAAGAATAATAGTTTTTAAAATCTCAACTCTGATTTCTAGTACAAGCCTAGATTCATCCATCAAAAGAGTTTTGTTACTTTGCAATAGCTGTCCAACCTGCCCTTCATCTATTTAACTTTTGGCCCAACTCATGTGTATGTGCAGCTTCCATCCAAGATTATGATAAGATGTATCTATGACCCAGTCAACTGCAAATCATAGTCTAGAAAGACAAAATCTGGTAAGAGAATCTCAATCTGAGATCTCTGCAATGTTTCAAGATGTTATAATCAGCTCTATCACCCTCATTTTGTACCCCATTTTATACATCTTCTTCAAGGATGGCAATTCATATCACACTTCATATTAGTTACAAGAGGGTTACTAAGTAAAAATACATGTTTTTATGAAATGTCATATAATGTAATCATGTTCATGGGAGACACCTTGTTAGAGAAGGTATATAAGAAAGCATTTTGTTCTATCAAATCAATTTTTAGAGAATCAACAAACACAAAACACCATGCACCTTTTATTCTCGCCATCTTTAATCAATGATATTGTTATATAGGTCTATCTCAGATATCACTTCAAAATTTTGTTTCCTTCTACAATCTTCACCAAGGATATTCTCATTGTTTGTGGGAATTATGCTCATAAAATGTTATGTGCCTGTGGAAGTAGGACTATGGGTTCATTGCTAATTTTTTTGTATCTTTACTAATAAGGCATAAATTTTCTTCCATATTTTATGTTTCTTCCCTTCCTTCAAATGTCCTGAGAAAAGGTCCCTTCAATATCATGAAAACTGTGTCATCTTCAGCATGAATGTCCTCAGTATATATTTGGTTTAGTTCAGCTACCCTTCCCATCTTTGTTTTCTTCAGGAAACATATCTGAAATTGTGATGTTACAGACTGAACTACTCTTTGGTAGTTAAAGAAAAAAGAAGCTCTGTTATAATTTGTTGCCATCTTCAGCACCTCTCAGTTCTTATGCCAAAGATCCCCATGATATAAGCTGTATGAGACTTCGGTATATAAGATTGCAAACATTGGTCTTTCCAGTTCCTTACTCCTTCTTAAACCACAACACTGCAGATATTTTAATTCATCCTTTTCTAGACTAATATTTGCATTGAAATCATTTGAGTATTAAAACATATATTGATTTTATATGGATCACCATATGGAATTATTCATATAATGGTCTCAACCTCTTTTACTTCTGCAATAGATGTAAGCAGATAAAGTACAATTAAACAACATTTTATTATTATATTTTAACATATTTCATTTTCACATTATCTGTATTTAACTCCTCCCCAGAAGAGCCATCATTATAATATCTTAATAAGAATTATATTATTATATTATATTTATGTTATATTTTTATAATTATGTTATTATATTTTTATTATATATTAAGAATTATTAAAAGACTAATAAAGGAGAAAAATGAAAAATAAGCACATATCCATGTCCAACAGCATATGTCTTCTTGCATCTCTATAGACCCTCTTCCATCTCTGCACAAAATATTAATAGGTGTCTTTAGACATTAAAGGGTGATGCCATAAATCAATTAGAAAAGGAAGGAATAATTTACCAGGCTTAGTCAATAGAATTAAACAATGTTCAGCTTTATTAATTTTGTTCTTTCCCTTTATATTGTTATAGGCATATAAAGTTTTTCCCTCAACATAATTAACTGTGTTTTCATGCTTCTCTGTATTGATCAGTCATTATTTCTTAGAAAGACTTGATATCACATTACATTCACATGTTTAATCATTTCGAAATCAATGACTCCCTTTGTTGTTCCTAGTTTTTTGCTGTTACATAATAATTCTGTCATAAATATTTTGCAGAATTTTTGTATCATTGATTATATGCTTAGCAGTAGGATCTCTGGATCAAAGATATTTTATTTTTTCAAATTCATAACTTTCAACAAATTTTTATTCCTCCCTCTCTCCTCCCCTTCACAAGAGACTATATGTACAAACATTTCATCATATTTCCACATTAATTATTTGTGGAAAAAGGGAAAAAAAGGACAAAAATGAAAATATGCTTTAATCTGAATTCAAGATTCCACAGTTTTATCTCTGGATGTGGCTAACATGAGTCTTTTGGAATTGAGTTGGATCATTCTATTGCTAAGAAGAGCAAAGTCGATCATAGCTGATCATCCAACAATATTTTTGTTTATGTGCACAGTGTTTTCATGGTTTTGCTCACTTCACTCAGCATTAGTTGGTGCAAATCTTTCCAGGTTTTCTCTGAAATTCAGTTGATCATCATTTCTTATAGAACAGTAGTATTCCATTATATTCACATATCATAACTTGTTCAGCCATTCCCCAATTGGTGAGCATCCCCTCAATTTCTAATTCTTTGCCACCACAAAAAGAGCTTCTATGAATATTTTTGTACATCTGGGTCCTTTTCTCTTTTTTATGATCTCTTTGAGATACAGATATGGTAGTGGTATTGCTGAATCACAAATTTTTAGTCCTTTGGACATAGTTCCAAATTCTTATCCAAAATGGTTTGATTAGTTCACCACCAACAATGCATTAGTGTTTCATTTTTCCCACATCTTCTGCAACATTTGTCTTTTTTCCTATTCTTATTAGCCAACTTGATAGGTGTGAGGTAATTCATCAGAGTTGTTTTAATTTGCATTTCTCTAAGTAATAGTGATTTAGAGCTTTTTTCATGACTCTGGATAGCTTTAATTTCATTTGAAAATTACATTTTTATCTTTTACATTTATCAATTCTATTCTTATAAATTTGACTCAGTTCTCTATTTCTTTGAGAAATGAAGCCTTTAACAGAAATTTGACTCTAAAAATTGTTTCTCATATTTCTGCTTTTCTTCTAATCTTGTTTAAATTTGTTTTGTTCATGCAAAAACATTTTAATTTAATGTAAACAAAACGGTCCATTTTGCATTTCATGATGTTTTATGATTATTGTTTGGTAGTAAATTTTTCCTTTCTCCATAGGGATTTGACAGGTAAACTATTCCTTATTTTCTAAATTGATTTATGGCAAAACCCTTAATGTCTAAATTATGTAACCATTTGGCCTTAACAGGGTATACAGTGTGAGATGTTGGTCTATGCCTACTTTCTGCTTTCCACTTTTTTTCAGCAGTTTTTCATTAAATAGTGATATTTTATCTCAGAAGCGGAATCTTTGGGTTTATCCAATAGTAAATTACTAGAGTTATTTACTTGTGTACCTAACATGTTCTCTTGATTCATCACTCTGTTTCTTAACCAGTTCCAAACAGTTTTGATGATATCCACTTTATATTATAGTTTTTAGATCTAGTATGGCTAGAAAATTTTCCTTTTCATTTCCATTTCAATTCCGTCACTAATTTCCTTAATATTCTTGACCTTTGATTCTTCTAGATGAGTTGTTATTATTTTTCTAACTCTAAAAGATAATTTTTGGCAGTTTGGTAGTTTTTTGAAATTGTCATGGTTATTGTATTAGTTCAAACTACTCTTGAGAAATTGATATATTTCCAATTGTATATTTAATCTGGATATATTTGTATGAAAAGTGTTTTGTAGTTGTGTTTATATAGTTCCTGAGTTTCTCTTGGCAGGTAGACTTTTAAATATCTTATTTTTTATACAGGTAATTTAAGAGGAATTCCTTGTTCTTTCTTTTTTTGATGGAATTTGTTGCAAATGCATACAAATAATCATGATTTATGTGGGTTACTTTTATATCCAGAAACTCTGCTAAAGCTCTTAATTATTTCACATTGGATTTTTTTAGCTGATTCTCTTAGATTGTCTTATTAAACCATATCTTATGTAAGGACTGACAATTTCATTACCTTGCTGCCTATTCTAATTCCTTCAATATTTTTTTCTTTTCTTATTGAAATAGCTAACATTTCTAGCACAATAATGAATAATAGTGGTGATAATGGATATCCTTGTTTCAACCTTAGTCTTAATTGGGAAAATTTCTAGTTTCTCACCATTATATATAATGCTTACTGTTGGTTTTAGGTAGATAGGATGATAATTTTAATGAAAACTCCTTTTATTCTTAACCTCTATAGTGTTTTTCTTTTTTCTTTTTTCTTTTTTTTTTTTTTTTTTTGCAAGGCAATGGGGTTAAGTGGCTTGCCCAAGGCCACACAGCTAGGTAATTATTAAGTGAATGAGGTCAGATTTGAACTCAGGTACTCCTGACTCCAGGGCGGGTGCTCTATCCACTATACCACCTAGCCACCCCTCTAGTGATTTTAATAAAAATGGATGCTATATTTTATTAAAAGCTTTTTCTACATCTATTGAAATAATCATATGATTTCTATTAGTTCTGTTTTTGACATGGTCAATTATCCTGAGAGTTCCTGAACACCAAACACTGCATGTCTTTTATAAATCTCAGTTGATCATACTGTATTATCCTTATGATAAATTGTGATAATCTCTTTGCTAATTTGAAATTTTTGCACCAATATTGCATAGGGAAATTGACCTATAATTTCCTTTCTCTGTTTTGTCTTGTCCTAATTTAAGTATGGATATCATATTCCTCTCCTTAAAAGACATTTAGTAGGATAATTTCTTTTCATATTTTCCAAATAATCTTTTGTTTTTTAGGTTTTTGCAAGGTAAATGGGGTTAAGTGACTTGCCCAAGGCCACACAGCTAGGTAATTATTAAGTGTCTGAGACTGGATTTGAACCCAGGTACTCCTGACCCCAGGACTAGTGCTTTATCCACTACGCCACCTAGCTGCCCCCCAAATAATCTTTAAAGTAACAGATTTAATGGTTCCTAAAATGTTTAGTAGAATATATTTGTAAATCCATATGACTCTGGAGATTTTTTCTTTTTTTCATGTTTTATAGGCAACATAGATTTTCTGGCATGTCTTTAGTCACAATTGAAAGTAGAAGTATTGGGGTGGCTAGGTGGTGCAGTGGATAGAGCACCAACCCTGGAGTCAGGAGTAGCTGAGTTCAAATCCAGCCTCAGACACTTAATAATTACCTAGCTGTGGGACCTTGGGCAAGCTGCTTAACCCTGTTTGCCTTGAAAAGACCTAAAAAAAAAAGTAGCAGTATTGAAAAGAGTTTCTCCAGAAGTACATGGAAAACATTTCCAAAACATAATTTTTTATAAGAAAAAATATATATTTTGTAATCTTTGACTAAATGCTTATCAGTCCTTTTACATAATGATTTATCTTTTTTTCCACCCTATTCCTGTACTTGATGCAATAAATGCATACCTCTCTAGTTTACAATAGGAAATTGTGTTAAATAAAATCATCAATGTTTAACTCTATAAGTTAGTAATATACTGGGAAGTATTCACTTTCAAATTAGGCTCCTACATCATGGCAAAGTAGATGCTTCTTTTAAAAATAAATTAATGCGAGTATATTTTACTGAAGGGGGAAAAGGCTAATTGGTAACTTGACAATGTTCCTATTTGAACTGGACATTTGCCTCTTTTTACTTCTTGAGAAAAATCACTTTAGACAGCCATTTGCATAAATATTTAATTTTTTTAATTGTCCCAGTACTATTTTATTGAAGATCTCTAGTCATCAAATCAAGTCCAATATCAATCAAGGACAATAAGAATGATGATCACTAGCAAACCAGAACCATGATGGCCTTCATTTTGCATCCCCACCACCATATTTGTCTTTTTAGATTTAGATTTATTGCTATTTAGATTTGTTGCTAAAAGTTTTTGTTATATGATAAGCTTTCTAATTTGTCTTGTAACTTGCTTATCCAGTCTCCTCTTTCATTCACTTTTGTAATATTCTCATAAATTACTTCATCCACTTTATTCCAGACATTGTCTCATTTTGTCATTCTGAAGTGCAAATTTAGGTCTAGATAATCCCCTTAGGAAGAAGTTCTCTTCTTCAACTGAATCTTCTTTTAAAAGATTTGTCTTTTCATTTTTCATGGAACCTGGTTCATCATCATCATCATTCAGGTGGTGATTGAATATAGAAGACATCTTTATTACTGTTTTCCTTTTTCCCAGAAATATGCCATCTATCATGAAACTTATGGTAGTCCCTTGGAGACAACCCAGACTGGGCCAGACAAAACAGTGGGTTGAGGGAAGGGGATGGGGGGGCTGAGCAAGGGAAGGGAAGGAAAGAGAAAAGGAGGGGGGGAGGATTGGAAGGAGAAAATCGCCATGAGCTCCTACCCAACTTTAGTCACTCAGCTCTTATGCTGCCTTTTCTGACTAGGGAGTACCCAAGACCTCAGTGCTCCCAGCTCCTCCAAAGATTTTTTTATAGGAAGTTCATTAAAAGCTTGTTTAATTTCTTTTTTTCTAAAATGAGGCTATTAAAATATTTTATTTCTCTTCTGATAGCCTGGGAAACTTATATTTCCATAAATATTAATCCATTTCACTTAGATTGTCAGATTTATTGGCATATAGTTAGGTAAAAATCTAATTATTGCTTTAGTTTCTTCTTTGATGGTGAATTTATTCTTTTCATTTTTGATATGATTTTTAGTAATTTAGTTCTTCTGCCTTTTTTAAATGAAATTAACCAAAGGTTTATGTATGTTTTTTAATAAAAAGCATTTTCAATTTCTAATTTTCAATTGTATTAATTTCTCCTTTAGTTTTCAGAAATTCTAATTTGGCATTTAATTGGGGAATTTCAATTTGTTGTTATATTTTTAGTTGCATGACCCATTTATTGCTCTGTTGTTTTTCTATTTTAGTTCTATAAGCTACCTAGGCTCCTAGAGATGTAATTTCCCCTAAGAATTACTTTGATTGCTTCCCACAAATGTTGGCATGTTCTCTCATTATTGTCTTTCTTTTTTGATGAAATTATTGTATGATTTGAACCACTCATTCTTTAGTTTCCAATTTTCATTATTTAGTTTCCAATTACTTTGTGATCTCTTTCCATGGTCTTTTCTTATATGTAATTTTTATTTCATCATGATCTTAAAAGCATTCATTGAATATTTTTGTATTTCTGCATTTTATTGTGATGTTTTTATTTCATTACATGGTGAAAGTGCCATGTACCATTGAGGAAAAAAAAGCCTATTTTTTCCTATTCCCATTCAATTTTTTTCCAGAGGGCTATCAAATTTAAGTTTTCTAAAATTCTATTCATCTCCTTATTTCTTTTTTATTTTTGTATTTAGATCTATCTAGTTCTGTGAGGAGGACATTCCCCCTTTTCTTCCTGTAACTCACATACCTTCTCCTCTAAGAATCTGGATACTATACCATTAAGTGTATGTATGTGTGTGTGTGTGTGTGTGTGTGTGTGTGTGTGTGTGTGTGTGTGTGTGTGTGTGTGTGTGTGTGTGTGTGTAGGTTTAGGATTGCTATTACTTCAGTTTTATGGTACCTTTTAGCGAAATGTAATTTCCTTCCTTATCTTTTTAGTACATCAATTTTTGCTTTGGCTTTGAGATTAGGATTTTTATTTTTGTATTTTTACTTCAGTTTGAATCATAATATATTCAGTTATAGTCGTTTATCCTTGTTTATCTATCTTTTTGCTTCAAATATGATTCTTGTAAATATTATAGGACTGGTGTTTTATTGGAAAGTTCATTCCTTTCACTTTGTTATGATTACTGTGTATTTCCCGCCATCTTATCTGTCCCTGTTTACATTTAAACAGATAAGATGTCGGGAAATACACAGTAATCATAACAAAGTGAAAGGAATGAACAAGCCCACCTTCTCTTATTCCCTTCCCCTCCTACTTTCCTGTGGGATAAAGTAAAACTCTATATCCAACTGAGTGTGTATATTATTTCTTCTTTGAGACAAATCTGATGAGAGTAAGGTTCAAACAATCTGACCCCCCTCCTTTCTTGCCTTCTATTGTTATAGGTATTTTGTGTCTCTTCATGTGATGCAATATACCCTATTCTGCCTCCCCTATTCCTCTTCACTCAATATAATCTTTTTTAACCCCCTTTTTACATTAACACATCAAAGTCAACTTATACTACACCTTCTATGTGTATATTTCTTCTAACTGCCCAGAGTTATAGCTCTCAAGAGACACAAGTACCATCATCCAATGTAGGGATGCAAACAGATTAACCTTATCAAAGAACATTTTTTTCTTTCCCGTTTACATTTTTAATGCTTCTCTTGAGTCATGTATTTGAAGATCAAATTTTCTGTTCAGCTCTGTCCTTTTCATCATAAAAAAATTTTAAAGTCCCCTATTTCATTAAATGTCCATCTTTTGTTTGTTATCTAAGCTCCTTTGACTTCTGCAATATCATAATGCAAGATCACTAATCTATTAAGTTCAACTATGGCTCCATTGTATTTCAATTATTTTCTGACTGCTTACATTATTTTCTCCTTCACCTGATAATTCTGGAATTTGGCTACAATATTTTTGAGTTTTTCATTTTGATATCTCTTTAAAGAGATGATCAGTGGGTTCTTTTCATGAATATTTTTCTTTCTAGGTAATCAAAGTAGTTTTTCTTGATAATTTCTTGAAAGATATTGCATAAGCCCTTTTTAATTTAGTATTTTATTTTTCCCCAGTTACTTGTAAAAATAATTTTTAAGATTTGTTTTTAAAATTTTGAGTTCCAAATTCTCCCACTTTCTTCCTCCCCACACACTTCTCCTATTGAGAAGCCTAGTAATTCAAACAGGTTAAACCTGTGTGGTGAAGCAAACCATTTCCATAATAGTCATATGAAAGAAAACATAGGTAAAATTAAAATCCTCAAGAAATACAAACTTTTATAAAAAGTATTTCAATATATATTCAGATATCTTCAGTCCTTTCTCTGGAGATATATTGCAATTTCATCCTAAGTCCCTCAGAGTTGTCTTAGATGAATGTACTATTGACTATAGTTGTCATTCACAGTTGATCATCTTACAATATTGCTACTAGTTTGTACAAAACACATTTCACTTGGCAGCAGCTCATGTAAACCTTTCCAAGTTTTTCTGAGAGCATCCTGCTCCTCATTTCTCATGTCAGAAAAGTACTGCAACACAATTACATATGATAGTTCATTCAGTCATTCTGCTATCGAAGGGCTTCCTTTTAATATACAACTCCCTGCCTCCAGAGAAGAACTACTATAAATATTTTTGTAAATTTCTTTTCTATCCTTTTTTGTATTACAGTCTTAGTGGTGGCATTGCTAAGTCAAAGGGTAAGCATGGTTTCAAAACCCTTTAGGCACAGTTCCAAATGACTCTAAAGAATGGTGGAATTAGTTCACAACTCCAACAGTGCATTAATGTTTTATTTTTCCCTCATTCCCTCCAACATCTTTTATTTTCATTTTCTTATCTATTAGCCAATGTAATAGGTATGAGATAATATCTCAGAATTGTTTCAATTTGCATTGTTTCATTCTTTTTGCTTTTCTCCTTGACCTGGTAGTTCTGAAATTTGGCTGTAATATGCCTTAAAGTTTTCTTTTTAGGATCTCTTTCAGGATATGATTGGTATTATTCTTTTCTTTCCAGTGGATTACTGAATACTTTTACTCAGCACATAGAAGCCTCTAAGGATCTAATCTAATCTGAGGACTTGTCAGGGCTTCATGACAAATATATGTCTCCACACATCAACAAGGGAAATGGGGATGAGAACAGGTCAATCTAGTTTAGTCACAAGATGATAAGGTCTTCCAGCAGAGGACCAAATGATTACATACAGTCTCTGATAAGACAGTTCTAATGAGCAGTGAGAACAATGCAGAAAGGTGGAAGGAAGAGGGGAATTAAACAGAAGAAGTAACTTGCCCCCAAACAAAAGCTCTATTACTTAGTGCTGCCTCTTCTTTGGAGAAGAACAGAATTCTTCTGAGGTGACTGGCACTTGCTAGCCTGAGGCCTCCTGGCGTGGATCTGACTTGATGGGGGGTTTTGAAGTTCCTTCTGGCAGATTTAGCCTTGTTGCCCAGCTCTACTTCAATTCTGAGAAGCTGCTTATACTTGGCCAGACACTCAGATCAGCACGGGCCACCTGTCTTGATCAGCCCAATGCAAAGTCTCATCACCAGATCTGTGATAAAGGTATCTTCAGTCCACCCAGAATGATGGGAACCTACTATTCCCCATCTATTGGTCTGGGCCAGCTTGCATGCTTGGAGAGATTCAGGCACAGAGTCAATCTGGTTCACTTTGAGTAGGAGGTAGTACAAGGCCTTCTCACTCACAGACTTTTCAATAACTTTTCAATCACAATGGTCATTGTGAGATCATCCCCTACCACCTAGATGACTGCAGTGTCAGTGAAATTTTCCAAGCTTCCCAATTATGCTGGTCAAAGGGATCTTTAATAGATAGCACTGGATAGTCCTTGATGAAGATCTCATAAAGGTGTCCAAACTCAGTAGGACAGATGTGTTTTCTCAGATCATCAGGGGACTTGAAGTCTATGTCATATTTCCCAGATCAGAAGAATTTGGAGGCAACAGCATCTATCCTGATGAGAACCTAGTCAATAAAGGCAGCCTTACCAATAGCATTCTTCAGCAGCTCCAGAGTTTCCTTATTCTCCAGGAGGTTTGGAGAAAAACCACCCTCATCCCCCATTTTGGTAGCATCCTATCTATATTTGTGCTTAATTATATTCATCAGGTTGTGGTAGAGCTCAGCTCCAATGCACATGGTCTCCTTGAAATTTACTGCTCCAACAGGGAGGGATCATGAACTACAATTTCAACTTGTTACCAATACAAGAACCATTGATCACAGTGAAGGTTGGAACAAGCAAGATTACTTCTTCACTGCCTGCAAGGTCAGCAATATGGCAGGCCTTTCTTAGCAGCTTTGTCCTTACAAGCAGAGATACTCCCAATATGGCACTTACATCAAATTTATCTAAATTTGATAGATGCCATCCATCTCTATCCTCAATTTGTTATTCTTCTCCTGTTCCACAACATTCAATTTCTTGATAGCCATGGTCAAGGCAATAGTTTTATTGATGTGCTCAACAGTTTTTATGACACCTTTCCCCATATAGTGGTCTTATCCTTGTCTCAGGGCTCTAGGGTTTCATGGATGATGGTGGAAGTTCCAATGGTCATAGCAGCTCAGAAAAGACCTTTTGCAATATGGAGGTCAACAATAAGATTTACATGAGAGTCAAAAATCTTGCTTTGATCTTAAAAATAGACATTTTGAGTTTCTGGATGGGACTTCATTTGCTAGGTTCAGAGAAGAGAATCAGAGGGCTTGGTGGATGCACTCAATGCTGTTTTTACCCTCTGGTTGTACAATATCAGTGTAGTTTTCCTTAACAATTTCTTGAAGGAAATGACTAGGCTCCTTTATTGGTCATGGTTTTTAGTAGTTCAATACTTTTAAATAATCACTGGTGAATCTGTTTTTCCAATGGTATTTCATTTTTTTCATTATTTTGGTTTTGTTTTATTGTTTCTTGATTTCTCATAAATTCATTAGCTCCCATTTGATCATTTCTAATTTTTAAAGAATTATTTTCAGGGCGGCTAGGTGGTGCAGTAGATAAAGCACTGGAGTCAGAAGTACCTGGGTTCAAATCCAGTCTCAGACACTTAATAATTACCTATCTGTGTGGCCTTGGGCAAGCCACTTAATGCCATTTGCCTTGCAAAAGCCTCTTTTTTGGTACCTCCTTTTATTTTTTGGTCAATTCTACCTTTTTAAGGACATTTTTTTCTTCAGTAAATTTTTGCATCTTTTTTTTCCATTTAGCCAATTCTGCTTTTTTAAGACATTCTTCATCTCAGCTTTTGTACCTCTTTTTCCATTTGGCCCAATCTGGTTTTTAAAATATTATATTCTTTAGTGTTTTTTTTATCTCCTTCACCAAGTTGCTAATTCAGTTTTCATGATTTTCCCACAACACTCTCCTTTCTCTTCCCAATTTTTCCTCAACCTCCCTTATTTGATTTTTAAAATTCTATTTTGAGCTCTTTCATGGCCTAAATGTATTCATATTTTTTGGGGGGAGGGAGGAACTTTGACTTTGCTATCTTCTACTGAATGTTTTGATCTTTCTTGTCACCATAGTAACTTTCTGTGGTTAGAGTTTTTCCCTGTTATTTGTTCATTTCCCTAGTCTATGTCTTGATTTTAATTCTTCACTAAAGTAGGTCTCTACTTCCAGGGTGGAGGGTGCACTGTCCCAAACTTTGGGGATTTTTGCAGCTAATTTCAGAGATACTTCAAGGGACCTGCATGTTATCAGTTCGTCCAAGGTGGAATAATCCAAGGAGAGGATTTTACTACTCTCCTAGCCTGTGCTATAGTCTATGCATCATCACAAGCACTCTGTTATGCCCTAGAACTATGATGATGAAGCTTAAATTTGTGATGTGCTAGTGCTCCTCCTCACCCTAGAATCACCACCAGGGACTGGCATTCATATCTTAATATGGGCAAAGCCACAGAGTAATACCTCTGGGCTAGCAATAAAGTCCCTCTAATCACCTTCTGACCAGTTGTTGTTTGACTCACCATCTGTGGACTAAAAGGTATACAAACCATGACTGCAGTCACTGACTAGTGACCAAGGCTAGCTTAATAGTTTATTAGCTCACTAGCTTATTAGCCAAGTCTGGCTCCTCGTTTGATAGGACCTGGTCAGTGTTAGCATTGTAGGTGCTGAACTGTACTCTTCTTTTACTCTGATACAACAGACCTTTCCTGCTGACATCCTAAATTGTCTTGGACGCAGAAATTGTTTAATTCTACCTTTTGTGGATTCCACCACTTGAAAATTTATTTAAATATATTTGGAGGGATTGGGGGGACAGATCAGGTGACTCCCTGCCTTCACTCTGCCATCTTGACTTTGCCTTAAGAATTGGTTTCTTCAATTAGTTTTCATGGTACTTTTTTTTATTTGACCAATTATACTTTTTAAGTTGTTTTCTTCAGTGGATATTTTTTCCATTTGACCAATTGTATTTTTTAAGGAACTTTTCTTCTTCCTTTTCCAAACTATTGTCTCTCCCCAATTTTTCTTTTGCCGTTTCTTATTTAATTTTTAAAATCATTTTTTAGCTTTTCTAAGACGGATGTTTGGACCTGAAATCATTTCATATTCCCCTTTGAGGTTTTGCAATGTAGGTGCTTTGATATCTTTGTTCTTCTGAGTTTATGTTTTGGTATTCCCAGTCACCACAGTAGTTTTCTATTGTCAGGGGTCTTTTCTGGTTTTTTACTACTTTTTAGTCTATTCCATGACTTTTAAAGTTGAACTCTGCTCCTGGGGAACACAGACACTGTCTCGAGCTTTTGGTCTTGGGGGAATAGGAGACTTGTCGCAGGCTTTCTGTGCAAGTGCTTCAGGTCCTGGCCACTTGCCCTCTGCCCTGGGGTGACCCAGCCTAGTTATACCTGCTGTGCCAGGCATTCCAGGGCTGGAAGTTTGCTTTCTGCACTGGAACTGGAGGTCTCCCGGCTGTTTTATCGTGCCATTGGTCTGCTGATCTGTGTTGTGACTAAGAGCATCCTGCTGGTTGGCCTGGACACTGATTGTGCTGGGCTTCATTCCCCTTTTCCCCCAAATGAGACAGAACTGTCCTAAAGTTCTGTTATCTTAAGCAGAAAAATTGTTCCACTATATTTTTATTAGTTCTGTCACTCCAGAATCTCTTTAGAGACTTAATTTAATGTTGTTTCCAAGGGGAAATGGAGAGAGCTCAGGCAACTTTCTAGTTTTTTCCATCATCTTGACTCCACCTTCTACAAAGTGTAAAAATTTGTCACTTTTTTAGCAGAATTTTAATGTTTCGGAAATGTCTTTTTGCTAATAGTGATCATGGGAATTGAAATATGAGATAACCAAATGTACTATAAGGGGGCAATCTTGTTACTTTTTGAAATACAATAAAGCAAACTCTTTTAGTACTTATTAGTCTCCTTTAGAAGAACCTAGGGCACCTGTCCAACTAATTCTAACTTTTAACCCCTCCAGTGTACATTCCCTGGTCAATGGACAGCAATGTTATATTTAAATTATCAATTCCTAAGTTAATATGCACAAAAAATCTAAAAACATTGTGATACTTCTCAGCTTCTTTCCACTTTTCTGCCACTGTCACTGCGAAAGTGGAAAGATACCACAAAGAATGAAAGAATTCTTTGTTTAATTGGTTTCCATAGACAAATTATCACCAAGTACTCAACTTATTGTCACTGGGCTTCTAAGAGATTTAGCTAGACTGGAACACTTTCAAAGTAGATAATCTGCTGCTTTAAACACTATTCAAAGTCCTTACAACATGATAGAATATAGAACATGGCAGGGCTTATCGTTTGCTAGTAGCACCTTGGACAACCTTTTGTCATCTCCAAGTCTTGAAGTGTTAGAGTAGAACTTCTAGGGAGGTACTCCATGTTGGTGCTAGATATATGAGACTTCTTTATATTATATATATAGAATATTTGAAAAACAAAACATGAAAATGTTCACATTAATAAATTAAATTTAAAACATTATTAAAGCTAGGAGAACCTATATTAGCCTATGACTCACTTGCTAAAATTTTAGAGGAAAATACTGAATTTCTATTCAAAACACAGATTTTTAAAAGAGTTTGCCACTGAATTATTTCTGATTAAATTTTATATTGATTAAATCCCCAATTCAAGTCTTATTTTACAAATAACCGTACATATAGGCAACATCTTTTACTTAATGAAAAGCAAAAGTTTTGGCTAGAAATAGAGGATGTAAGGAAGAAAAAATCTAAAGAAGTGTTTCTCTGAACAAATACAAAGCCAATTGAGATTGATTTTTTCTTTTCTATATATTTTTTTAATTTTAGTTTATTTATAGTGAGAAATGGATAGTGATGGCCTGGTTATGAAGGTTAAAAAGACAGCCACAAAAGAATCAAAAAAAAATGTACTATCTTCATCTTTGTTCTCTTGCCAATGTGCATATGCAAGCAATTCTTCTTATGGCACTTAACTGGGTCACTGTCAAAACATATTAATTGAAGCTCACAGGATTGTGTCTTGCAGGCTCACATCAAGGCTACCTATGTTGCAATTTGGTTTGATAGGTTATCTATACCCTCTGGAGAAAGAAGAAATTGTAGTTCAAAATTCTCTGGAGATGACATTGCTTTGTATTTAGAGAGCTTTTTTAAAAAAGAGCTTTTCCCAAGATATTCTCCCTGGACATATTCTGCCGCCTTCTTAAGAGAAAACTTATAGTAGACTGCATCACCCTGATTGCCAAATTCACACCTCTTCATTATCCCTGGATATACTGATATAATATTCCTATGAGGCATGACAATTTAGATATTACCTCTTAACTAAATAGAATCATGCCATTATAGACTCTTAGACCTAGAAGGTACCTTAAAGATCCAGGCCCATTCATTTTATTAACAGGAATTCTTGTTCATAAACCACATTAGGGATTGCAAAACACTTTCCTTAAAATAATCCTGTGATTTAAGGCTAGTGATAATATCACAACTCACATAAGCTCTTAGTCTAACTTCCCTCATATATAAAAAAGAGATGGGGCGGCTAGGTTGCACAGTGCATAGAGCACCGGCCCTGGAGTCAGGAGTACCTGAGTTCAAATCCAGCCTCAGATACTTAATAATTATCTAGCCATGTGGCCTTGGGCAAGCCACTTAACCCCATTGCCTTGCAAAAAACTAAAAAATAATCATAATAATGTTTCTTTCCACTGCCTCCTTCTCAGACTTGTCACAATGAAAGCATTCCAGAATTTGAAAACCCTATAAAAATGTAACTTATTATGACTTACTTTGCTGATGAGTTGATGGGTAAAGTTTCATTAAATGACTAGCCCAGGGTAACATAGCTAGCTAATAAGAGGAAAGGTAGAAATTCAAAATTTTTAACCCAAATTTCTATATTCCTTCCACAAAACTATACCTCCTCTTGAGCAGTGGAGTTACTTTCCTTTCATTGAATATTGAAAATAAGCAGTTAGGTTAGAATAGTTGGTAGAATTCTAGACCAGGAGTCAGAAAGACCTGAGTTCAGATTCAGCCTCAGATAATTACTAGTTGTGTGGCCCTGGGCAAATCATTGAAAGACTCCTTGTCTCAGTTTTCTCAATTGTAAAACAAAACAAAATTAAATTAAACAAAAAAAATTCTAGTGCACATAGGGCTGTCATGAGGATAAAATGAGATATCAGTTATAAAGAAATCCTAGGGCACTACTTGGTACCAACTAGGTACATAATAAATAAATATTTTATTTCCCTTCCCTTCCTGAAAGCCAAGAATCATATCTCCTACATCTTTTGTACCCACATTCTGTCCCTAGATCAAGGCATTCAATGAATTTTTAGTGAGTGAATAAATTAATGTCCTGTATAGGACTTCTCAGTCAGTTCAAAGAACTGATGATCAATTTTTTCCCCTTACTTTCATTGCTCCAATACAATTTTTTAAAAGTATAATGATTATCAATCATTCCCATGTGTGCCACTTTATTACTTATCCAAGTTTTAGTGTTGGTTTTAAAATCTATATTGGATATAAAAGAATGAAGTGATATATTTTTACTTTTGCAACATTTTGAAGATAAAGTATAAATATATATTTAAAATGAATAAGGATGAGGATAAATTTCAATTCTATGAGTGAGTAATAAATGAGGTGTGACTACAGTTACTGGACTGCAAGTTTTAGGTGATTCAGCATTATTATACAAAAGAAAAAATTGGTAGAGAAATCTTGGACATCTTTACAAGAGTCACAGTTTCCAGGCATAAGGAAGTCATGGTCTCATGTTATGCTGTGTCCTGATAAATGTACATTTGGAAGATTATGCTCAATTCTATACATCATAATTTAAGAAGGACATCTATAAACAGTAGTCAGAGGAGGGCAGTCAAAATGATGCAGTACTTTTATTTCATCTTATATGCAGATAAGCTGAAGGAATTTGGGGTGTTTAGCTTCAAGAAGAGAAAATTAAGAGAGACATAGAAGCTATCTTCAAGTATTTGGTAGTGATATGTCAATGGTTTTGTTTTTTTCAGGGGGTGTGCAGGATTGGGAATTTGGAAGAGATAATAGGAACAATACAAAGCCAGGCTTCATATCAGAAAAAGCATCTTAACAATTAGATTTCTTGAGAGTCACTGAATGGAGTGAGTTCATTTTCATGGAGGTCTTCAAGCAAAGCATGGATGATCACTTTTTAGGGATCCCTGCTCAGTTATGGATTAGAATGGACATTGTTTATGTCCCTTCCAATTAAAAAATACTGTTAGTCTGAATGAGCACAGGCAGCTATTCAGATAACTTCAGTAAACCCATTAATAGCAACTTCCAGGTTTGCTTTTTTTTCCTATATGTTGAATCAGTGCAATATTTCTAGTCAGTGGAAAATAATTTTTAATGTTGCAATTACATATAACTATTAACAATACTCAGACTGCATTTTTGAAGTCATCCGTAAGTACTTCATTCAATTTGACCTCAACAAGATCATATTTCACAAAAATTTCTTAATATTTTAAAGTATATTTCTATCTCTATATAAAACTATAAAGAGACATCAGGAATACCTGGATTCTATTCTCACCTCTCACATTTGCTGTTGTGTAACTCTGTGGAATTTCTTATCTGTGGAGGTGAGGACAGGCAGGACTCCTTTGTTTGGATAAAGGGAGTTCTCACACTGGGAGTGCTTACAGAGCTTTTAGGTAGTCATTTTAAAGGTACACAGTTCTCAAAAGAATTATCAATTATTGGCATGCATTTGAAAGAATTTCCCAAATCAAAAAAAAAAAAAAGAAAAAATCAAAAGACTCTCATGTTTTACCTCATATCCAACCAATTGGAAAAATGATATAGTATAGCAATAGTCAATGTTGGACTATTGTGAACAGAAAAAAAAATTATACTAATACATTGTTGGTAGAGCTGTGAATTAGTCCCACCAATTTTGGAAAGCAATATAGTAATATACAAATAAAAATGTCAATACTCTTTAACCAGACATGAAGAAACAATCACATGCCCTGAAATATTTATAGCAGAACTTTTCATGTACAGAGAGCTGGGGGGGGGAAGCAAATGGTCATTTTGATTTGGGAATAGCTAAATAAATACATGAATATGAAGAAATATTGCTATGCTGGCAAGAAACAACAAATATGATGCATGATAAGACAATCTTAGTACGAACTCATTCAAAATTAAGTAAGCAGAACTAAGAAAACAATATAAGTAATGACTACAACAACAACAAAAGAAGTTTAAAACCCACAAAGCAATTAAAAATGAGCAAATTTGCAACAAGAATGCTTAGGCACAAAGAAGAGCTATGAGAAGAGCTACTCCTTTGCAAAGATAGAGGGGGTAAGGTGGCCACAAGTGTGGTACATTATATAAATTTAATGTAAGATTTTTTTCGATGTATTGATTGGTTTTGCTGATTTTTTTCTTCTTTTTTAAATTGCTATTATTAATGGTATTCTAGTGAGGTGGGTGGAGGAGTGGAAGGTGAAATCTAGGCAATGTAAAATCAAATGATCAATAAACTAGTTTTGTGGTGCTTTTTAAATGAAAACTTATTTTTTTCTCTCTTTAAAAACATCAATGAATGAATTTCATCATGACACGAGTTCAAGTACAGGTAAGCTACTTTTTGAAAGCACAATAGTCTCTTTGGTATCTTTTGGGTGCAGACAATGATGTGCAATGACTAAAGAGGAGAGGGGGGGAATGAATCAATTGGAGAGAGGAGAGAGACCTCTTAACAAAACTTCATTTGGCTCATAAATTTCCTGCCTTTAGAGTGACCCCATGAACATTGTCATGCCAAACTTAAAAGTCTCTAGTCCATCCTTAACCAGTCTTCCATCTTTCTTCTGGGTCCCATGTCCTTACTGTTTTCTCTTCCAAATGAGCAGCCAACAAACACCCCTTCAATCTCCAGATATCAGCAGCCAGAGCTCCTGTGCTGCCAGCTTCAGCCACACTCTTCTCTCAGTCACCTGAAGCCCACAAAGATTAGAGAAGCACATTATTTTCCTGTGTAGATCTTTCACCTCTCATTGCAGTCATTTCCTCCACGGACACAGAATTTATATAAAAGGTTTTCCTCGGCTTTCATCAAATCTGGGTTGCAGGCCTATTTTGTAACATTAATTCTCTCCCTCACCAACCACCACATCAATTCAGGACTTTATAAACTATTTCAGGGATCCGATTTATCAGGTCTGACAGTGTTTCACACTGAAATAAACAGCACTGCCTCAGCCTAGCGCACTCAGTGGCTCCTATTTATCATTATTTAATTCAAGGGCCTAAAATTCTCTGACATTATTAATAGTAAGATGAATCACTGGAAAACTACAGAATCTGTGACCAACGAGGCTGAAATAATCCATTTTGGGGAAAATGTCTACACAGAATTGCATTCCCTGATGGCTAGCCTCTCTGTCATTAGCAACTCCATATGCATGGGTGGTAAAGCATGAAGTCCCTAAAGAGTCAAATACTTCAGCTCCAATCCTCTTCCCAACAAGTCACACATAAGTCCAAATAGTGTACGGGGCAGGGTAAGGAGGTGGCATGGGCGGTCAGAGGAACAGAAGGAAAAAAAGATTGAACACTACAGAATTTTTCTAATGATTCTGTCACTGGAATCCAAATGTACCAATTTAAGACTTTTTGTGCTTGATCAAATTTAATTTGTTGGAAGTTGAACTTTTAGGTTAGCTAGACCTGGAAATCTATTAGTTCATTACAGAACTGTATTTCTCAAAGAGCTTCAGATGCCCAAAATATTTGCATGCACAGGTGTATGTATAGATGTGCATGTGTATATAAACATATAAATATAACTAGATCTATATCTATCTACACATGCATATATAAAAAATGAACCTATTTATACACATATACAGAAATATATGTATAAGGATTGCATATATGCGTATGTGTATGAATCTTGGTATATTTGTTGTTGCTCAATCATTTCAGTCTTAATGACCCATTTGGGGTTTTGTTGACAAAGATCTTGAAGAATTTTACCATTTACTTATCCAGTTGAGTTCATTGATTATGAAACTGAGGCAAACAGTGACTTTCCCAGGGTTGCACAAGTGTCTGAGGCCAAATTTGAACTCCGGAAGAGGGTTCTTCATATATATGTATATACATATATAATATATATATATGGGAACTTGATTTTTATATTCACACTTCATTATAGGCATGTTCATTTTTAAATTTAGAAGTGACATCTCCCAACTTCTTTCCCTAAATTTTATATCTTTTGCTTTTTATTTATAAGACAAGTCAAGAGAAAGAAGATGTATGGGATTTTATGGGAATAATATTAACCTCTTACTCCAAAAGTCATTGTGGATGCATTTCCCCCTGGGTTAATTGATTGGTGTAATAATAGAGTAGTTTCCTCTAGAAATGAGGGTAAATTTTCCTGAAAAATAACTTTTCCTAAAAGATGTTTGATGTAGGTAAAAGCTTAAATTCTCTCCTCAGTGTCCAAACTAAAATGCCATTAGATTATCTTATTCTTGTTTTTATTTAGGTTTCTGCTAGGCAATGGGGTTAAGTGGCTTGCCTAAGGCCACACAGCTAGGTAATTATTAAGTGTCTGAGGCTGGATTTGAACTCAGGTCCTCCTGACTCCAGGGCCAGTGCTCTATCCACTGCACCACCTAGCCGCCCTAGATTACCTTATTCTTAAAAATTTGAGGCAATACAGAGGGGAAAAGAGATCCCTTTGCTGTGCTTTTACATTTTCTCCATTTATCATTTCAAGTGCATGCTTCCCTTCCACTTCCCCTTCCACTCTCCTTGCTGTCTGTTTGAGGTTCTTTGAAAATATTAACCCTCCATATTATCACCAGTAAGAATTTAGTAAGGGGCAATGAAGATAGAGAATGGAGAGAGGATATTTTAAGTGTGTCAGTATTTATATCCATTTATGTATCTGAATAAGTATCTGCTTCAAAAGCAAATTTTGCTACATGTTAATTTTTTCCATGATTTTTTATCTCTACATCGCCTAGATAACTAAAAAGATTTACTACTAATAAGCAGGAGGACTTATCCTTTACTTTTGTCTCATAATACTGTAATTGTTCTAATAGATTTTTCATCAAGGCTAAAGTCATATATAACTCACCATAAATATAACAATGCCCTGTCCTAAACAATACAAAGCTAGATAAGAGTTTAACCTTAAAAGACGTATTGCAAATTAGTGAGAACAAGGGAAAAAGGAAAATACATTTCATTTTAATTTATAGTGAATTACACTGTACTGGATTGAGAAGGGGACTCAAAGACAATTATATTCACTAAAAGGTCATGAAGTTTTATAGTTTACCAAATACTTTTGGTTTGCTACTATATTGCTACTATATATATATATATATATATATATATATATATATATATATTAATCTTTTGCAAGGCAACGGGGTTAAGTGGCTTGCCCAAGACCACACAGCTAGGTAATTATTAAGTGTCTGAGGTTGGATTTGAACTTGGGTCCTCCTGACTTCAGGGCCAGTGCTCTATCCACTGTACCACCTAGCCACCCCTACTGTATAATTTTCTAAAATGCCTATTTAGGGACTAGGGTTGCTCTCAGTAACACTGTAATCCAGTATAAACTAAACCCTAATATCAATAGTATTAATGAGGTGTTATCACCCAAAATCTTCCATCATCCTTGTCCATATGATTTTAAAAATGACTTTACATTATGTTCCAAAGTGATGTCTTTTGCTTCCATCTCCCTTTACTTGTCAAATATGTCAAATGTTGAATAAATAACATAATTTTTAGATCCTTTTGTTTTCCTTATTTTGACAATTGATTTGCATGGGTTAAATTCCTTACAAAATTTTTATTTTCAGTGTCAATGTTGGTTCTTCCATCTGTTTCTCATTTTTAATGTGAATAACTTCTTTAAATAGTTTGGAATTGTTTTTAGTTGAATGATATATATTTTCTCAAGTTTATTCTTCTTATTTTGCATAGCTAATTCAAAAATGAATGTAAAAAAACAGTAATGAGATAATTCCTGCCTATGAAAGTATAGTCAGCTTCATACTTTTTATGAACATAATTTGTGATATAAGATTCTCTAATGCCTTCTAAATCTTTTTTTGAAGAAAATATTCATGATTTGGACTTGAGATTTTAGTTAATCTAAAGGCTTTTCTTATATTTTACTATTGAATCATAATTTCTAGTATCTTTGCATTGAAGTCAATAAATATTAAAGTATGTTTAATGTTGATTTCATCTGAACTTCAAAAAGTTAACCTAACAAAATATAAAACTATGTTCACAGATTATCCTTATTGTCCTTGAGTAAAGCTATTTATTATTATTTATTATTATTAATTATTTGTACACCCAAGCTATATAACTCACTAGTTTTCTTAATTTCTAATAGTTTCTGCTTCTATCTTGTAAGATTTAGCAAATAATCATAGAAAGATATAATGAAATACTAGATCAGAATTCATCAAGGAATAGGAATGTTTGTTTAGTTGGACCTAAAAATGTCAGTTGCACATGATTTGCTTGGAAAACAAAGTTATTTAAGGGTCACAGCAAAGAAAGCAGAGTAGAGAAAGTGTTCAGTTCAACTCTCCCAACATTCCCCTCCAAATAATTTTATAATCCTCACTCTAATCTAATTCTAAAATGGCAGAGTCAATGAAAGTACAGAAAGAAAGAAAGATTCTTCTATCCCAAGACAATTCAGGAATTTGGAGAGATTTGTGATACAGGCATGCAGAATTGTCCATAGTCCATATAAGTGAACTAGCTGATAATAACAGAAGCAGCACCATCTTCAGGAGCTCTTAAAGGCAAAGATAATAAGGGAACCTGGTCAGAAAGACACTAGAATGAACCTCCATGCTAGCACCAGTTGCAGAACCAGATGCTTTATCACAACTCATATTACCTATACCCACTTCTGGGTCACATAAGAAAGGTAGGGAAGGGCAATTTTGGTCAAAAGGGAGTGAAAATTCTCACAGACAGTAAGCATCAGTTCTGGTCCCAAAATATTAGGGATCCTGAGGAGCAATATTGATTTTAATTCAAAATGATGAGGGGGTTCTTCCTGGTAGAATTTTTTTAGGGGTGGAAAAAAGCTCCCTGAGAAAGAAATTCCTTAAAAGTCAGAAATGGACAAGTGGAAGATATTGAGTCCATGAGAAATTATGTAACAGTAAAACAAAATTTAAAAATGGAAAAAAAGGAAGAAAATGTGAAATATTTCATAGGAAAAACAACAAACCTGGAAAATAGATCGAGAGCATTTAAAATTTATTAGATTACCTAAAAGGCATGAACAAAGAAAGAGTATAGTCAAAATATATCAAGAAATTATCAAGGAAAACAAACTCAATATGTTTGAATCAGAGGGTAAAATATACTTATTGCCATTGAAAGAAATCCAAAAATGAAAACTTCCAAGACTATTATAGCCAAATTCCAAAGCTTCCTAAATCAAAGAGAAAATACTTCAATCAACCAGAAAAAACAATTCAAATATTACAGAACTAATAGGCAAGAGCACGCAAGATTTAGCAGTTACCACATTAAAGGAACAGAAAGTTACCACACTAAAGGAAAGCAAAAGAATTCAGATTAAAACCACTAATAACTTTCCCAGGAAAATTGACTATAATCCTTCAAGGGAAAAAATAGACATTTATTGAAATAGAGGACTATCAAGCATTTGTGATGAAATGATCAGAGATGAATAGAAAAATTTGACTTTTAGATACTGAAGTACTTAAATATTCAATATAACATAGAAGGGTAAACATAAGATCATAAGGGACTTAACAAGTTTAACTGTTTACCTTTTATATGGGAAGATGATGCATGCATTTTCTAAGAATTTTTGTGAGGTTAGAAGAATTCTACCCGATTGGGTGTGATGTTGATTTGATTATGCTGATATATTAAAAATGAATAGGAAAGAAAGGGGAATCCCCTAAGGAAGGGAGAAGGGAGAAGGAAGAAAAATGGGCAAAATTATCTTCCATTAAAGAGTTATTCAACAAAGAGCTTTAAAAATGGAGAGAAAAATGGGAGAAAGAACAGGCAGCAGGCAATGCTCAAACCTGAGTCACATCTAAATTAGTTCAAATTGGAATGTATACATGCATAGAAATACATACATATATATACTTATTCATATATATTCTCAATGAGCAATAGAAATTTAACTTACAGCATAATTTTATCAACAGGAAATTAGGAAGGAAAGAAAAGGGGGAGGAAGCAATAAAAGAAAAGGAAGGCCAAAAAAAGCCAGGGGTCTGAAGCAAAACAGATTTTAGAGAAAAAGTAAAATAGAGAAAGAAAAGAATAAAGAGAAGAAAATATGATAAAGGGAAATGCATAGTTAGTGATCATAACTGAGAATATGAATGAAATGAATTCACTACTAAAATGGAAGCAGGCAGAAGAATGGATTAGAAAATAAAATAAAGAGAATTCAACAACACATTGCTTACAAGAAAATGAGAGGGAGAGAGAGAGTTAAAATAAAGAACTGAAGAAGTATTTATTATACTTTAGCTAAAGTAAAAAGACAGGTAGCAAACATGATCTCAGACAAGCAAAACTATTTAATTAAAAAGAGATAATCAGGGAAATTCCATCCTACTAGAAGGAACTATAGACAATTAAGTATTATAATAAATATAATATTCACAAAAATTAATAAAATTTATAAGCACCAACTGCCATAGTATCATATTCTTTTTTAAAATTATATTTTTCTCAACTACATGTAAAGATAGTTTTCGAATTTCATTTTTGTTAAGTGTTGAGTTTCAATTTTTTTCTTTCCCTTCATTCCCTTCCTCCTCCTCAGGACAGCAAGCAAAATGATAAAGATTATATATACATAATCATATTGACTATATCTGCATATAAATCATGGTGTGATAGAATCAGAACAAAAAGATAATACCATGAGAAATTAAAAAAACAAGTTTTTAAAAGGTGAAAAAATAGTATGCTTTGATCCATATTCAGACATCATAGCTCTTTCTCTGGATGTGGATAGCATTTTCCATCACAAGTCTTTTAGAATTGTCTTTGATCACTATTATTGAGAAGAACTAAGTTGATCATAGCTGATCATCACAGAATATAGCTGCTCTATACACAATGTTCTCCTAGTTCTGCTAACTTCACTCAGCATTAATTCATGCAAGTTTTTCCATGGTTTTTTTTCCCTGAGGTTTTTTTGCTCATTTCTTATAGAACAATAGTGCCCCATTACTCATTCAGCCATTCTCCAATTGTAAACATCTCAGTTTCAAATTTTAGTCACCACAAATAAAGCTAGCATTCATATTCTTAAAAGAAGAGTGAAATAGTGAGGGACTTTGACCTTCCTTTCAGAACTAGATAAATCTAACCATAAAATAAATAGGAAAAAATAAAGGAAATGAATATATTCTTTAAAAAGTTAGATATGATAGACATCTGGAGAAAACTGAATGGAAATAAAAAGAAGTATGCCTTTATTTAGCTATACATGAGACCTTTCACAAAAATTGACTATGTATTAGGGTATAAAAACCTCACAATCAAATACAGAAAAATAGTAATTAAACACATTTTACAAATGAGGAACTAAAGCAATCAGGGTTTTGCTATTATCCAAGATCTCATAGCTAGTAAATGTCTGAGGCCATATTTGAACTCAGGGAGATATCTTCCTGATTCCAAACCCAACATACTATCCACTGTGCCACCTAGCTACCCTCATAAAAACAGATTAAACATCAAAATGGAAATTCTGAAAATCAAAGGAAAGAATAATAAAATTGAAAGTAAAGAAACCAATGAATTAACACATAAAACTAAGATCCAGTTTTATGGGAAAAAATTTTAATGCTGAATTTGATGTTTTTATTGGTGAATTTTCTTTCTAAAAAGAAAATCAAATTACTAGTATCTAAACTGAAAAAAGATATATTACCAATGAAAATAAAATTGAAGCAATTAAGAGTCAGGTTATCTAATTATATGTCAATAAAATTGAGAATCAAGTAAAAGATACATATTTATAAAAATATTGATTGCTTAGAATAACAGAAAAGGAAATGGAATACTAAATAACCCTACCTTAGGAAAAATATATATTGAAGAAAGCCATTAATGAACTACCTAAGAAAAACATTCCCAAGACCAGATGAACTTACAAGTGAATAATACAATACATTTAAGAAAAATTCATCCCAATATCATATAAACTACCTGAAAAAAAATAGATAATGGATGTTCACCAGTTTCATTTTATGAACCAAATAGGGTTTTGATAATTAAACCAAGGAAAGTAAAAATAGAGAAAGAAAACTAAACCAACTTCCTTAATGAGTATTGATAGAAAAAATTAATAAAACCAGTGGCAAGGAGATTAGAGTAGTACATCACAAAAATCATATATATATATATATATATATATATATATATATATATATATGTGTGTGTGTGTGTGTGTGTGTGTGTATATATACATATAGCTTCACATATGATGATGATGATGTATGTCCTTCATTCTCAAAGGAGGCCATGACAAATAAGTGAATTGGATTTGATTGGGGTGGGGGGGGGGGGTGTTTTGCCTGTTACCAGCTTCACTTTCTCCTTCAGAGCTATCTGGGACCAGTGGTTAGATATGAATCGGGAGAACAAGGGATGATCCTGGCTATGAGACAGTCAAGGTTAAGTGACTTGCCCAAGTTTACACAGCTAGTACATATTAAGTGTCTGAGATCAGATTTGAGCTCAGGTTCTTCTGACTTCTGGGCTGGTGTTCCATCCACTGCACCAACTACCTGTTCTATAATATAAGCATGCAGTTTCCAGAAGAAGAAATCAAAGGTGTCAATATTCATATGAAAAAATACTCTAAATCATTAATGATTAGAGAGATGCAAATGAAATCAATTTTGAGATACTACTTCACATATATCAGATTGGATGATGGGATGATAAAAAGAGAAAACAGATGCTGGGCAGGATATGGAAGAGAGTAGAAGAGAAAGAGAGTTGAAAATTTAAAAGAATTTTAAATGACTAATTTTTCTGCATGTAATTGGGAAATATTTAATGAAATAAAAATAATTTTAAAAAATAAAAAAGAGTTGTCAGTAAATAGAAACTAAAAGAGCAACTAGATGACTCCATGAATAACTGTCAGGCATGGAGTCAGAATACCTGAGTACAAATCTGACCTCAGATACTTAATAACTCTGCAATCCTGAGCAATCCTGTTTGCCTCAGTTTCCTCATCTGTAAAACGAGCTGGAGAAGGAAACAGAAAAACATCTCAATATCTTTGTCAAGAAAACCTCAAATGGGGTCACAAAGAGTTGGGCATAATTGAACAACAGATACTTTAGGAAACATATGAAGCAGGCCTATAGAATCTGAACCAAAAACGAGTTGAAAAGAATAATTTAGTCTTGCTGTTAGGCTAGATTTTCAAGATCAGAGTAGGTTATAGGACTCAGTCCTCTAAAAGTGTGAATTGTGATAGTGTCTGAACCCTAGTTGGTTTTTATCCACTCCAATAATTATTTTATTTCAGTGCCATGACACTCATATACACAAAGCTTGGAAGATCCCATAGTTTATATATATTTGTAAATATGTGCATATATATTATCCCTAAACATGATTATAGGTCACATTTCTATATTTACATTTAGCTATATGCAATAAAAGGTCTTAATTAATGTTTATATGTCACATTTCTAATAACCTTGTTAAGTTAAATAATAGATCATTTTAATCACTATTTTACAAAAAAAAAGGAAACACGTACAGGCAGATAAAGCAATTTCCTCAGAGACACACAGATAATTAATGTCAAAGCTGATACTTAAAACAAGATATCATGCCTAGAAGACCAATGCTAACCAATATGCCATATATACCTTGCAATTTCTTTATGTGTTATTTATTTCACTGGAAAGGAATAAAATAGCAATAAACCAGGGATTCTTAACTTTTCTTGTGTCATGAATTCCTTTGGCAATTTGTTGAAGCTTATGGCCATCTTCTCAGAACAATGTTTTCAAATGCATAAAGTGAAAAACCTAGGATTACAAAGGGAACCAGTTTTGTTCAGTCATCTTTTTTAAAAAAAAAAGTTTATGGATACTAGCAATACAGGAAAAACAAAAGATTTTGTACAATGTTATTAATTAAATAATTAAAAAGTACAAAGCATTAAATTTAGATTTTTAAGAAATTTCATTAATCCTTGGCTATGATCTCACTGGCTATCACTCAATAATTTAAGAAACATCTAGATTTTGATGTTTTATTATATGTTGTTATCTACTCTCATTTAATTTCTCAACATAAATGGGAATCTTCATAGAAAAATGCTATAGCATAGAGAATGCAAGAATTGAAAATTATATGTTCCTTAAATTTATTAACTGCTTTGCTAACCAACTGAAATAGCTAAATTAAGAGTTGTAAACTATGTTGATGATTATTTCAAATTATCTCCATGACCAAACTCATTTTGTCACATTCTTTTTCTTTTGCTATCTAGATTTGAGCTTCAGGCATAGAAACCAGACTACTTCCTCATGTTAAGGCAACACAAAGAATTAAATTTGGAATTCACCAAAAAATAGGATATTATTTGTAAGTAAACAAGATCAGTTTAGTATCACTCTCTGAGGAAACAAGGTTTTTGTAACCTGAAGTATAACCAGACACAAGGAATATTTATACCTGAAAAGTGGGGGAAAAAATAAAATAACACTTGTTAGATGAATCAGATATTTAAGGCTTTCATATATCCTATTTCTGCCTGTAATTTGTAACTTTGACCTTAGCATGTATTAACTTTTTAAACAGAACCATTTTTCCTATTCTTCATATTCTGACCTAAAATGTTTCTTATCTTTGGAACCCAATTCCATTTTCTGCTCCATTTTCCTTAAATCTCCTCGAATTTGCCCAAAAAACCATCACTTCTAAGTTACTGCCACCAATTTGCTGTGTATGCTTCTTACTACAAGCTGTTGAACATTTTGAATTTCAACTTGCATTTAATCCCAGAAATAATCTGATAACATGAAGATTATTCTTCTCTTCCTCCTCCCTTTCTCCCCAGGCATTCAGACTTTTTTTTTATGTAAATATGAGTCCTTGACAAATCATGAGTTTATATGGAAAAATAACTTCCCCTACAAAAGACAATCCTTAATAAGATCTAGGTTTTTAGAATAGGAACAAGAATTGCTCATTATCTGTGCCCCTTGGTAGATGACTTTCTCATACTTCATAGCATGCCCTTGATGGTTCTAAATGCCTTCTTTTTTGGCTACTATACTATAGTCTCATTAATGCAAATGGGAGTTTCATGGCTCAAATCCTTTACACCCCATGCAGAAAATTTTCCCCTATCTTCTAACTCCCTTGTTAGTAGTTAGACAATTCCTCTTTGGTGTTCTCTTCAGCCTTGGATGTGCACACTTAACTTCCATTAATGTTAATGGAAGTTGCAGATGTAAACCAAAAACGAATCCACTCCCTTCCTCCATTAGATGGATTCTCAATCTAGTATCTCCATTCTACATGGTTATTAGATACTTGCCTTTCCCAGCCATTTTGTTTTCTAAATTCCAAGAAATGTAACTCCTGCTACCTGTAAGTCATAGAAAGAGAGTGAAGGATACACCATAAAAGGATTTTATATAAGTAGCAATAACCACAGTACATGAAAGTGCTCAGGGTTTGTTTCTCACTACTGTTTCTTGTCATGGTGCAGACATGGTCATAAAAGAAGAGAATGAGCAAAGCCTACAGGATAATTGCTCAGGTTGTCACAGGAACTCTGAAGATTTATACAGTGCTACTGTTTATAAGTGGATGGTCCTAGGATATCAAGACAGTACTTTTTTTTTACTTTAAAAAAGAAAAACGTGTTTTAGATCACAAGTTTTAGAGCAAGTAAAAACTTTAGAGACCAAGTCCAATAATTTCATTGTACAGTTAAAGAAACCAGAGGCTAGAAAACTTAAATGTCTTGTCCAACATCACACAAGAAGACATTAAGTGACTTATCCAGTATCACAACAGAAGACTCCAAGATTTGAAAGTAAATTTTCTAACTTCACACCTAATTTTTTTTAGGTTTTTGCAAGGCAAATGGGGTTAAGTGACTTGCCCAAGGCCACACAGCTAGGTAATTACTAAGTGTCTGAGGTCAGATTTGAACTCAGGTACTCCTAACTCCAGAGTTGGTGCTCTACCCGCCCCTACACCTAATATGTTTCTAATAATTATGCACTGTGGAGCAAATTCACAGTTGTTCCAACCTTCCATTCTTCCAGGTTTTTGTCTTTTTATTTCTTTTTAATTCCTTTCCTGATCAAAAATAGTTACATTAATGTTTTATTATTAACACCATTGTTCTCTCCAAAATAAAAAATAAAAATCTATGTCTTGAAATGAATTTTAAATATGTCACATTTGAATGACTCTATTAATTATATTGTGTGTTCAAGGATAATATCAATATATATAAAGACACTCTCAAGGTCTCTCTGAAGAACTTTGGAATCAGTTGTGAGACATGGAGGATACTACCACCGGAACTCTCAGCAAGGCACTCCCATATCAAAGAAGATGCTGTACTCTATAAGCAAAGATTTTCACTATCTCAAAATAAATATAAGATGTACAAATTTAGAAACATCTCCACTTCAAATGATCATGTGGATTATTTGTGTCTGACAGTAGAGACTTCTGAATATATATTACTCTGATCAGCGATCAAATATAATGTACCTTGACCCCAACATAGTGTTGCCATTTTGGCCCTATCTGAGCACAAAAAAACAACCAACAACTTATCTTCAAATCTGAACATGTTTCTAGGGTAGGTATGGGGGAGATGAAACAATTGTGTAATTTCACTGGTATAAGGAAACCCCCTTTACCAATAACACATGAACTTAAGTTGTTCAGTAGTGTCTGACCCCCATTTGGGATTTTCTTGGCAAAGATAATGGAATGATTTGCCATTTGCTTTTCCAGTATATTTTTCAGATAAGGAAACAAAGGCAAGCAGAGTTAAAGTGGCTAGTGTGGCTAGCATCACACAGCAAATAAGCATCTAAGGCTAAATTTGAACTCAGGAAGTTGAGTCTTCCTGTCTCAAAGTCCATCACTATCCACCTAGATATCCAACAGATGAGTTATTGCTCTGAAATTACAAGTTTGGGACACAAAAGGAAAAAACATATTTTGCCCAGGATCACCAGCTAGTGTTCTCATGTTTGCTCTATAAAAGCTATATGTTTAGGGCAGCTAGGTGGTGCAGTGGATAGAGCACTGGTCCTGGAGTCAGGAGTACCTGAGTTCAATCTGACCTCAGTCACTTAATAATTACCTAGCTATGTGGCCTTGGGCAAGACACTTTAACTCCATTGCATTGCAAAAAAAAATAAAATAAAATAAAAAATAAAACTATATGTTTAAAATATGAAGAATATTTATCAACAAGCTAAAGTCCAGCATTAATTCAAGATATGGACATATCTTCAACTTTTCCTTAAAATATTTCCTAGCTGTGGTGGTTTACCTGTCTCCAATACCCACCCTGGTTATAAATGAGGCAGGGTATTATTATGATAGCTAGACCAGACTGAAGTAATTCCATTTGATTAACTAAGAATAGTGAGTTAGGTTGTTTTTTTGTTTTTCTTTTTTTTTTTTGCCTTTTCTAAAGCACTTTCTTCTTAACTCTTTATAGTCTGAATTCTTATCTCATTATTCAACTGAAACTGTTTTTTTGAAAATCATTAATGATTTCTGAATTTTCAAACTTAATGACTTTTTCTCAATTCTCATCTTGTTTTTTTCTGTGATCTTTGAAACTATCAGTCATCCTCTTCATTTTGATATTCTCTTCTCTCTAGATTTTAAGGCAATCCCTTTCTCCTGCGTCTCCTCTCTCTCTTATATGACCATTCCTTCCCTGACTCCTTTAATGGAACTCCTTCCACGTCAAGCCCAAAAACAATATGGGTTCCCCAAGTCTCAGTTCTTATTTTGTATTTTTCACTTGGTGATTTCATCAGTACCTATGGTTTCAATACGATCTCTATACAGATGACTTTCAGATCAACTTGCTCATTTTCACATCTAATACCGGATTTTTAGACATCTCCAACTGGATTCCAGACTTCTCAAATTAGATATGTTCAAAATTGATCTCATTATCTTCCCCAAAAAACCTTTCTTCTTCCTAATTTCTCTACTACTCATCCTCCCAGTCATCCAGATTTGGGACAAGAGTTCATTCTTGACAACTCACTCTTTCTCATCCTTCATATCCAATCACTGATCAAATACTTTGGTTTCAAACTTCATAAGAGTTTTCAATATACTGCCTTCTCTCTGAGAACACTGACATCATCCTGGTATAAGACCTCTTCACTTTACTCTCTGCTGTTGTGATGGTCTTCTAGCTAGTCCTCCTGCCTCAAATTATTTCCCATTCCATTCCATCTGCCGCTCAACTGTCAAATTAATTTTCCTAAAACCCAGATAATGCCACCATTCTATTCAATGCTCTCCAATGACACCCCTCTAGGATACAATAAAAACTCTTGAATTTCAAAGGCCTTTATAACCTGGGCCCTTCTTACCTTTCTAGTATGCATTCTGTAGTCAAGTAATACTGTTTTCCTTGATGCTCCTTATATAAAACACTCCATCTCCTGATTTGTTGCATTTTTACTGGTTATTGCCTTATAACTGGAATGTTCTCTCTTCTCATTTTCATTTCCTAGATTCCCTAGTTTTCTTCAAGTTTCAACTAAAATCCTCATTAGTTTACTGTATTCCCTTTGAGACTACACCAAATTTGTCCTGGAAATAACTTGTTCATACTTAGTTATTTGTATGGTATTACTCTCAATTATTATTTTACCTCATTGAAAACAGTGTGTTCTTTGTTCTTCGTTGTTTTGCTTTGTTTTGCTTTGTTACCTTTTTCTGTATCCCCAGGACTTAGCACAGTTGTTAATAAATTCTATTTCACTGACTAAAGAATAGACAAGATTCAAGGTAGTGAAAATAAAAGGCAGACTGATCCATTAAGACCAAGACCAGAGACAGAGTAATGAGCAGAAACCCCAAGTAGAGGTCAGGAACTAGAACAACTGAATAAAGTTTTCAAAGTGTTACTGTGGTTTAAGAATTTAAGATTTTCTATTTTGATTAACATTTTCATTATATGTTATTGTGGTTAACAGTGAAGACATCAAATTATTGATTCTGCTAACATGAAGGCCAACTCACAATACATCCTCAAATTTTATCATTATATTATCATAATCATCATTATCTTTTCTAGGCTATTCAGTTCTTTTCTATATGCTATATGCTATATCCAAAAGACACCAAAGCTTGGTGTATTTCATGTAAAAGGACATCATTTGAGGGTCACTTTTTAGTAAATAAGATTATCTTCTTCTGGAATTAGAACTCTAAATAAATATCTCTAGATAAATATTTTAATTGATTAATAATTTAATTGATTAATTAATTAATTTTTGTCAATTACATGCAAAGGTTGTTTTCAACATTCATCATTTTATGAGTTGTTAAGTTCCACATTTTTCTACCATCCTCCTTTCCTTCCCTACCCACATGGCAGCAAACATTACGATAAAAGTTGTATTAGAATCATTTTAACATATTTTCATATTAGTTAAGTTGTGAAAAAATTAGAACTAAGGGCGGAGGGAGGAAAACATGAGGAAAAAAAGAACAAATATAAAAGAAATTTTAAAAAGTGAACGTTCTTTCTCTGACCGTGGATGGCATTTTCCATAACAGATCTCTCAGGATTGTCCTTAATCACTGACCTACTGAGAGGGGCTGCATCTACCATAGTTGATCATCTCACGATGGTACTGTTAATGTGTACAATGTTTTGCTCATTTCACTCAGAATCAATTTATGCAAGTCTTTCCAGGCTTTTCTAAAGCCTCATGATTTCTTATAGAACTTGTTCAACCATTAGCCAATTGGATGGGCATTCCCTCAATTTCCAATTGTTTACCACTACAAAAAGAGCTGCTATAAATATTTTTCTATATATTAGTCTTTTCCCCTTTTTTATGATCATTTTGGGATATAGACCTTGTAGTATTACTGGATCAAAGGGTATGCACAGTTTTATTGCCCTTTGAGCATAGTTCCAAATTGCTCTCCAGAATGGTTAGATCAATTAATAACTCCACCAATAATGCATAAGTATCCCAGTTTACCCACATCCTTTCAAACATTGATCATTTTCCTTTTTTGTCATTTTAGTCAATCTGATAGGTGGTTGTTTTCATTTGTATTTTTTATAGCACTATAGATAGTTTTAATTTCTTCTTTTCTAGATAATACTAATATGTAAATAGTTTGAATTCTATAAAACTGCAAAATGTTGGGGGGTTTTAAGATAATACTTTGTAAAGACTTTAGCTTCTCCAATTTTACTGTTAACTTTCCAGGGAGAAGAGCCTGAATAAACCCCACAAGTTTTTACTGAGTTGGAAAATCAGAAAATTCTAGTGTACACCTGTGGAAATGTCAATTGAAGAGTTACTTTACATGTCTGATATGTATGTCACAACTCAAAATATCATTTTTGACTGGAGTGTCATATATAACCTCCACAGGAGAAAAAGAGATATTGTAGCCTACTGCTATCCAGATATGTAAAAACTTAAAGGAAACAAATAGGAAAATCTAAACTACAAGAGCCATGAATATGGAATCAAAACATACTCTTGAAATGAGAGCTGAGGAGGAATCATATGATCTGAAATTGAGCTTGGGCAATGGAGAACTGATAAAAGCAGGAAGATCTTGGAGTCAGGAAAGTACTGCCAAGTTAGAAAATACTGAACACATTCCTAGTAGTTCTAAGTTGTCCCATATCATGAGACCAGCCCCCATATTACCAGTCTACTGGGGGATTTGTATTTGTCTTTGTTTTTGTTATTGTTTTTATTTAGGAGTACATTGTGATTACAAAATGTAAGATAGGGAGAAGAGGATATTTTCTGAAAAACATCATGTGGAAGTTTATTTTTATAGAATGCACATGTTCCATAAAACTTATCATAACATCAGCACTTTGGTCAGAACTATGATCTCCCAGGTGTACTTCTTCCCATTATTAGTATACATGTCTTCTAGAGTTAATATGTTAGTGTGGCAGTGGTACTGTGCTATAATGGATGAAATGTTAGACTAGCTTTAAAAATACATGGGTTCACATCCTACTTTGACAATATCCAGCCATGTGATGAGAAATTATTTATTTAACTACTCTAGAATTTAGCAGGGTTGTTGTGAGATCAAAATTAAATTCAGTTCAATAAATACTTTAGCAAACTTTAGAGCAGTCATTATTTTTATCTTATGAAATCCCTTATTGAAGTGTACTTATCCCCATCTAAGTACTCTCTCATATAATATTTCATCTTTGTATAATGACCATAATTACCAGAACATTCTATAATTTGTACAGGGGTAGGATATCATTTCCATTTTGTTTCCAATTGTCTTCTGGATGCAGCAAAGGAGATAGTTCCTCTCTTTTTTTTTTAGAAAATACTACTTGTTATTCATCTGAGGCGCCTGTCCAGTTCAACAGAATTTAACAGCAGCCAGCCTAACTTGGATGCAGATGGGCTGGCTGGGTTCCAATATCTCAATGATCCTGCCTTGGCATCTGATAGCTCATATAGCATAAAGATGATGCCAATATGACTTCTTGAAAAAACAGAACGTATTTATTATCTGTGGTGGAACTAAAATTTATTTTCAAAAAAATAGTTGACCTTAAAACATTTTAAATTTTGAATCCTTCTGTAGTAGGAACATGCCTTCTTTGGAAGGTCTTATAACACAAGCTTATTATTTTTATTAATAAAAGTCATATCTCAGTAAAAATGTTCTTATAAATTTCCATTAAAATATTATTTTATCTTTCCATTTTCTCTTGTTTCTTATAACTGTTAACCCTGTTTTCATGCTTACTGTGACCTTCAGTCACTCCATCCCTCAATTCTTCCCAGATCATTATCCTTTCTCCCTCTTGACCCCTTGGGGAACCAGTGCAACTCAACACTATACTCTCAAGTGCCTTCCCCTCCTTTCCTATCACCAATTGTCCTCTCTCAAGCCCCAGTCTTGGTTTCCCCCCCTCTCATTCACTACCTTCGTTTCAGAATAGAACTTGACAAAATCACAAAACTATGATGACTAGGTCCACTACAAAATTACGTTACATGACTTCTAACTGAGCATTCACTGCAGAAAGGAAATTCTTTTATACCTCCTTAATCTATTAACCCTCCCACTTATTACAGTGACTTTTTCAAACCTTTCTATGTCTCCTCAAATATTTTGACTCTCCCCCACCCCTTACCTTCTCAGATGGAAACCTTGCCACATATTTCACTGGGAGGAAAAAAAGGAAACCATTCACCAAGAGCTGCCTTTTTTATCGTTCTTACCTCATATTTCTTAGATGCCTTGTACCATTTTCTCCTCCTTCTCCCCTACCTCTGTGATAGTTTGTCCCTCACCTTCTCTGAACTGATCTTTATCACTTTTATTATCACTTTAATCATACTCTTCCCTTCTGCTATCATTTAATGATTTCATATAAACCGCTTTAGGCTTCAGGAAAGCAAGAATTATGTTTGTCTCCCCCACCACCACCCAATGTCCACCAAAGAATTATGAAGATAGGTTATACTTAATAAATCATTATTAAATAAATAAATTAATACTATCTTCATTCAAAAGCTATTGTTATACCTATTCTGATATTCTTTTTATAACTACTCATGAAACACATGAAAATATATCTGCATATATAAACATTTATATGTGTTACTATGCTATTTGTCATTGGCATTTGATACATCAGCCCCACTTCTTCCTACTGACACATATCCATAATTTTAGGAAATGAAAAAGAGTAAAAAAAGAAAGGAATGGGCATATTACAATGCACTAATGCCCTTAGTGTCTTAATCTTCTAGAAGTGTCAGTTCACAATACCTTAACTCAGAGTAATCACTACATAATAATCAACTGTATACAACTTCAAGTGACTGAATGCACGTGTGTGAGAGAAAAACAGAGAGAGAGAGAGAGAGAGAGAGAGAGAGAGAGAGAGAGAGAGAGAGCAGTATCTACACAAATTCCTCATTGAAGTATACCTATCCCCATCTTAGTACTCTACTTGTATATACACTCCAGGGCTTATCCAGACATACCTAGATGTTCCATAAACCCTGAAGTAACCTAAGATCTGGAATCCACTAGGCAGGGAAATCTGTGCATAGCAGTCGTGCTTAAAATGTTTCTTTCTTCTTCTTACCACCTAGTTTCCTACCTACTGCTAGAAGGAGAGGATCCTCAGTGGTTATTCTCGGCAGAACATAGTTCCTTTAGAGCTTAGGTGGAATGACTGCCATTATCCTTCCTATTCTCAGAACATCTCATCCCCCAACCCCAACCAACTCCTTCTGGTAGCCTCTGGGGTATTGCTGAGCCAGGGCAAATACTTTTGGTTGGTTGGTTTTCTCTCATTCAGCCTGTATTGAGTGACTCTTGAACTAAGGTTGGTATAATCAAGGAAACAAAAAAAGTTAAAACTTCTATATTTTCAAGGGGTGAGCCTTAAGTAACCAGTCCTTAAGCTTCATGACCCCTAGGCACTTCATGACAAATTATAAAATTAGGGGTACAGGGTATAGTTGAGAAGGGATTTATTTTAATCAAGAAAAGAAGGACCAAAAAAGTTGCTTTGTTAGGTTAAAGATTTGAACAAAATAGCACCTTGCAATTCCCATACTTTTAAAGGTCAATTATATTTTTTCTTTGATGAAAAAATTTCTTTGATTGACTATTTAAAAATTAAGATAAAATTTCTTAGGTGCATATCCCAATAAAATGTATTGAGTTCTCTAATAAGTATATTTAGTACAGGTTTTTAATTTGGGAATCTATATGATTTTTTCCCAATATTTTAATATGTGATTTGCTTCCTTTGCAATTCTATGTGTTTTATTTTAAGAATTAAAATCATCATTCTGAAAAGAGATCCATAGGCTTCACTGTACTGCCAAAATGATCTATTACGGACATAAAGAACCCCTGATTTATAGGGCTTAGACAATAAGGTCAACTTCAATGTCTCATCACTTAAAAGGCCTCTGATCTTGGACTTCCGCTATTTAGGATGCAGCTGCAGAATTCCTTCTCCAATTTTTTGAAGCAAATGGGAAAAAAATTAGAAAGGAAAATTTCATGTTCTAAAGAAAAATATAAAAACTCAGACCCTGAAATTGTTCCCAGAATAGAGATGATTATTTCAAAGGAAGCTGAGAACAAAATGTGAAACAATGATTCTGTTTAACTTTGAGAATTGGCTGTTATTCTACATTCATAATAGCTCTACGCAAGAACTTCCCTTATATCTCCTGTCTAAATACAGCATACACTGGAATGATCAACTACACCATCTATGAATGAATACTTATGGTCCATCAGTTAAAGAATAAGCATTTCAAAATGTTTCTAAATACAGAATTTTCTAGCTGGTAAATAATCCATGTTTTTGTATGTCCCTAAAATGTTTTACATAATCCATATTTTTAAGATACTGTAAATATGCATTTACATGATAAACTATGATTAGACTATAATGTCAATGCATACATTTCTGTGAAGGATGTTTTCTTCTTTTTAAAAGAAAAGAAAGCCTAACTTAAGAGAAACAAAGTAAATTTACATATTTTATTTCCTATTTATGCATTTTTAACTTAATCAACATATTTATTCTGAAATATAACTAGCTGATGACACCAGCAAGAGAGCAATCATTATTCTAAAACAAAAATATATTTCATTTCTATCTTTTCAGATCCTAAATTAGATCTTTTTGTATATCTTATTGTACAATTCAATAAGCTCAGGAGCCATAATATTAAAAGAGGGTCGAATTAGAAGTTTGCTTTTCATAAGAATATTGAATGAGTTTTCCTCAGTAATACTGTGTATATTTATTCCTTTCCCACAATTTCTCTAAGATTGTAGTTAATAACCAGTACACTTGCCAAAAAAGATAATTTTATGGACAACTCACACAGGGCAAGTACTCACAAGGGGGTCAGAAGCAGTGATACCGAGACATCCTGAAGGCCTCACTTAAGAACTTAAAAAATTGATTGAATAGCATGGGAGACACTGGCACAGGACCACCTAGCATGGGGGCTGTTCTCTATGAGCAAGGCAGAACTGAAGTAGCTCAAAGGAAACATAAAACACGTAAGTTTAGAGTACCCCCCACCAGGTATTCACGTGGATGATTTGTGTCTAATCTGTGGCAGAGCATCCCAAGCTCATATTGGTGTGATCAATCACAATCAGATACACTATAATTTGTCTCGAACATGGTAATGTCATTTTCGTCTTCTTCGATAAAGAAGGAAAAAAAACCTAGTAGCACCCACTTCAAAGGGTTGTTTATAAGAATCAGATGAGAACATTCATGCATAGTACTTTGCAAACTCTACATCACTCTGTTAGTGCTTGATACTATTATTAGAGGATCCTAAACACCATCTTCTTGCCTTCTCTTATACGTACACTTGTCTGTCTTCTCTAGAAAATACTAATAACATAGAAAAGCATGCTTCCTATTTGCTAGGTACTGAATTAAGTGCTTTATAATTACTAACTTGATATTAACTTCAAATAACTGTGAGGAGTGAATATTAAGATCATCCCCATTTTACACATGAGAAAACTGAGATAAACAGGTTTGAGTGACTCAATCAGGGTTACACTACTAGTAATTTCTAAGATTGAATTTGAACTCATACCATTCCTTATTCCCAGACCTCCACTCTATCCACAATGTCAATGTGTCCCTGAAAATTAACTTAACTATCATCAATAAGTAAATTTAGGCTCTTCCATACATTCTGTTTCATATCTTTGCTTTTTTTAAATAAATAAATTGGCAAACATTTATTATATTATTGTTAATAATGATGAAAATAATAAAAATATCTAGCATTATATGACACTTTAAGGTTTGCAAAGTACTTTGAAAATATTTCATTATATTCTTATAAAAATGCTGGTATTTAGACACTAAAATTACTCCTGTATTATGTAGTTTAAAATAACCAAGGTTAAGTGACTGGTCCTGGGTCATACAGGCAGTAAGAATCTGAGGCCAGATTTCTCAAATAGTCTAGTTTTTCTCAGAAATTCAACTATTCCTGATTTTATGTCCAAAGTTCTATGTATTAGATCATCTAGCTGTTTCATTATGTTGCAGGTCCTATGCTAAGCACTAGAATCTCTGTCTATGAGGGATTTTATGATAAAAAGAATGATGAATTAAACAGACCAGAAGATGAGAATTTTAGAAACATGTAGCCTTTTTTTAATCCCAATCATTTCTCATCAAATTGAGTATTTTGCATTGATATTAGCAAATTAAAGACATATTCATATTGATTATGCAAATAAAAGTATTTCAAGAGCTTGAAACTTTCAGAAAATCAGAAATATGACATTGATTTTCTGGATTAAAATAAATAAATAAATAAATTATCCCCAAAGTGTGTCTCTAGAAAGTGAAAGATTGATCCTTTAAAATATTAGGTCTCCACTACTGGGTCTATACCCTGAAAAGATCATGAAAACATCAACTGTACAAAAATATTCATAGGTACAGCTAGGTGGCAGCCCAGTGGTTGGAGCACCGGCCCTGGAGTCAGTAGTACCTGAGTTCCTTTGGGCAAGTCACTTAACCCCACTGCCTTGCAATATGTATACACACACACACACACACATATATATACATATATATATATATATATATATATATATTCATAGCAGCTCTATTTGTGGTGGCAAAGAATTAGAAATTGAGTGAACGCACATTGATTGGAATGGCTGAACAAATTGTGGTAAATGTACATTATGGAACGCTATTGTTCTATTAGAAACCAGGAGGGATGGGAATTCAGAGAAGCCTGAAAGGAGTCGCATGAACTGATACTGAGCGAGATGAGCAGAACTAGAATATTGTACACCATAACAGCACCATGGGCTTGATGATCAATCTTAATGGACTTGCTCATTTCAACAGTGTAACAATCAGGAACAATTTTAGTGTATTTGCGATGGAGAATACCATCTGTATCCAAAGAAAGAATTGTGGACTTCAAACAAAGACCAAAGACTATTACCTTTAATTTTTTTTAAAAAAAGTTATCGTATTATATAATTTTGCATCTCTTCTATTTTCTTTTTTCCTTTAGGATATGATTTTTCTCTCAACACAATCAATTTCGATCAATGTATATAGCATGGAAACAATGTAAAGACTATCAGACTGCCTTCTGTGGGAGGGTGGAGAGAGGGAAGCAAGATGGGGGGGGATTGTAAAATTCAATAAAGAAGAAAAAATTTAAATAAAATAAAATATTTGGTCTCCCAAATGAATAAGTTGAATTTCATCACAATCATTTCAAGTCGATGAGCCCAATCTCCCATTGTGTCATCATATCTAATAGATTTGAATTCTATCAAGTAGAGAAATGAAAGAAGGATGCTATGAAAAACTTTAATGACAAATAGGAGATTTCAAATAATTATTAGAGAGCTAGTACAATTTACTGAACAGGAGTAAGGTGACATGATCAAACTGATGCATAAGAAATATCATTTTGGAACCTATATGGAAGATAGATTAGATATGACAGCTTTTTATTCTTTCTAGACTTCTTCTATCATGTGCCATTATAATTAGTAGAATTTCTTGTCAGGGGTCATTGTGGCATCTATGGTTAGAAGAGGGTCAAAGTACTATGGCAAATTTTCCAAATAAAATAGGTGAGTCTTCTCTAATGCTACTCTATTTATTTCTGAAGATCTCAGGTACAGTTCCATGCTTCTTAGCCAGTATCCAATCATTAATTAAGGTCCAGTGTCTATGCCTGTATTAATGTTGTTGGCGTTGGGGTTTTTTTCTTTTTTTTTCAAAAAAAAAGGAAGACAGAAAGATAGAAAGGCAGAAAGCAGAGAGAGAGACAAAGGAAAAGGAAGGAAGGAAGGAGGGAGGGAAGGAAGGAAGGAAGGAAGGAAGGAAGGAAGGAAGGAAGGAAGGAAGGAAGGAAGGAAGGAAGGGGAGAGGGAGGGGGGGGCGGGAGGGAGGGAAGGAAGGAAGGAAGGGAAGGAAGGAAAAAGGAAGGAAAAAGAAGAAAGAAATTACTGTAAGAAATCCAGCATAGCATAGAGAGTTTAGTTCGTGGTAAGAATAGGGAAGCTAGGTGGCACAGTTGATAGAATTCAGACCCACAAGTCAGGAAAACTTACCATCATGAATTCAAATCTGACCTCAGATGCTTACTAAGTGATCTCAAGCAAATTCTTACCTCTGTTTCCCTGAATTTTCTCATCTGTAAAAGGAGCTGGAGAAGGAAATGGCAAAACACTCCAGTATCTTTACCAAGAAAACCCCAAATTGGGTTAGACAAGATTGATAGATGACAGAACAATTAAAAAGAACAGTGCATTAAACAGATGACAAGAGGAATATTTTTGAAATATGCTTCCTTTTTCTGAGTACCAATCATTTCTTCATTGGAATGAGTAGTTTTTCAATTAATGGCACACCCATATTGATTATGCAAATGAAAACATTTCAAGAACATTTTGGAGAAGAATTTATTTGCTGAATTTTAAAAAACAAATATCACAGAAATGTGTCTTTGGGTGAATAAAATGGTTTTTTTTTTAATATTCAGTCTCCCAAATGAGTAAATAAGTTAGATTCCATTCTAGCCATCTGGATATAAAAGTCCTAATATTTAATAAACTTGGATTTTATCAGGTAGAGAGGCTGATATATTCATTTGAATCCTTCTGCAGTAGACTGAACCTAAATAATATAAGCAATTTAGGCATAGGAACACACAAAAAAAATATGCTTGATTCCCATCTTAATAGTATACCTCAAAATCCTGGTGTTTGTAGTTCTGCATGATGGCCATGTTGAAGAAGGAACCCTAGCATAATGAAGAAGAGACTGACTGATCAGTTCTATCTAATTCTCCAATGAAGTTTGAATCTAACAATTCTCAGTCAGTGCTTGAAATGAGATTGGATGAAATGAGGTGGCAAAAATATCACGTACACTTTTTCAGATAATTCAAAGCCATCCTGCTGTGCTTGGAGATAAATCATACCCACTTCCTTTCATTCTCTGATTTCAAGCACTGGCAATAAGGAAAAGTATTTCATGTCATCTCAGCTACCAAGAAAACAACTTTGAGAAACACTTCTCTATCAAAAGAGGGTTGCTGTTCTTAGTTTTTATTTGCTGTGGGGGTCATTTTTGTCTGGCAAACACCCAATAAATTTAAGAGTGAAGAGAAATAAAAACAGAAGGCAGCTATGGTTTAGAGGACTCTTCAAGCTTGTATTTCCTGAATTTTAGAATTTGAAGAGACTTCAGAGATTATGTAATGATTATTATAGCATTTATATTGTACCATATGGTTTTGCAATATTGCAATATATATTATTTCATTGGATACTCATAGCTCTTAATATTATCTAATAAGTAAGTGCTAATATTATCTTCATTTTATAGTAGAAGAAATAGAGCTAGATTAAATAACTTATAGTCAATATTTAGCACCTGAAATAAGGTGGTGTTTTATAACTCTGATCAATTATCTATCCACTGTGTTCTTCTATCTGTCTCCCTCATTCGGTATATGAGACTATATAGATCCTATTCTATATAGCATTTCTCTCATTTATGAAGTCATAGAAGGCATACCAGTCAAATTTGCACATGGCATGGAATGATACCATCTATGTGTTGTATTTCTTAATCTGGTCCTTCCACCATGCTAACAATACCCCACCCTCACAAAACTATCCTGCTTTTGTTTTATATGCATTTTCCAAGGAATACTGATTGATCTTGATTTATGAATGTGAGATGTTTTGTTGCAAAAGATCACAGAAGGAAGCATATGTTCTCAAATCAAATGGGTTTTTTTTGTAATGCATAAGGCAAATGGAATATTATATTTTCTAGATATTTCAATGAATTACAAAATGGTAAACATGATCTACTGCTGAATTGTGAAAGCCTTCTGGTTCCCTACAAATATTTGACATTAAGGATGTGTTCAGTTCATGTTTTCTCAAAAAGATTATAGATAAGATATTCTATAGATAAGAGAATGAACAGATAGCCTGGAAGCTACTGACATTCATTCAGTCACCTTTGCTGTTGTTGTTATAATAAAGTTGGAGGCATATTTCATTTCTTTGGTATATTGCCTTCCCTCTTGAACTCTGCATGTTAGTCAGTCCTTCCATGTTCTCATAATCATAACTGTACCTCTTACAACATGGATCTCTTTTCTCCCTCTTCCCCTCCTCCTTCTCTTCTTTTCCTTCCTTTTCCTCTTCTTCCCTCCCTTTCTTTCTCCCCTTCTCCCTTTATCTATATCCATTTTCCTCTATCTCTGTTTCTCTATTTGTCTATTTGTCATTCTCTCTATCTAACTAGCTAGCTTTGTGTGTGTGTGTGTGTGTGTGTGTGGCTAAATTCATTTAAGAGATTTTAGAAATGTATCTCTGCACACACACACACACACACACACACATTTTCCATCTTAAGTCTTGGTGCAGTTTTAAACTTTAAGTTTTATAATCTTAAAACTATGATATAATACTAAAACATATGTATGTATGCATGTCTATATGTCTATGTGCATATACTACATGTGCATATAATATCTATATTCCAGAATTTCAATCCTAAACAGATTTTTCAAGCTTTAAAAGAAAGTTATGAACATTAAAGTAGGAACATCCTAAATTGTCTACCATTCAACCCTCAGTATGAACATGGAATTTCTTCTCACCATCTTTTAGAAAATGACTTTTTGAATTGTTTTATAATAGCTGAAATTTATTTGCTTGAAACACAGTGTGATATACAATATCAAAGTCTCTCTATAGCAAACAACTAAAAATCAGGTTTTATTTCTCTGAACCTCAATTTCCACCTTTATAAAATGGGAATACTTATCAAACTCTATGCCTCCAGAGATTATTTTGATGGTCCTATGAAATAATATGCCTTAACATAATAAGTAATTTTCTGAATTGAATAAAAGGCATTTTATAAAAAATTAAATCTTTTAGAAATATAAACTGCTATTCTCCCAAAGTCAAATATTTGAGAATAATATTATTCTCAAATACAATCCTCAAGATCAAAAGTTCCCAGTGAAGTTCATTAATCTTATATGTGAATTGTTTTCAAATTATGTGTCTATATCCTTTGACAATTCTTTTGAAGGGGAGAATGATCCTCAGTTAGGAAGACTGAATAGAGGAATACACAAAAGATTATAAATCCTAGAGTCAGGCAGTGTTGCTAATTAAAAGAAATAAAGCTCAATTCACTGAAAACTGTGAAAAGGACATTTTTTTAAATTTCCATTTCTGTACATACACTAATTTCAGTTCTATATTCATGATTAATATAATTTCAGAAGATTGTTAAGTGCATCTAGCTCACAGTTCCTACTACTGACACAGTAGATAGTACTGCATTCCATTCTGCCTCCGTTTGAATCATAGTTCTATTTGCTGCCTGTGTGACTTAGGAACATCACTTTACCTCTTGATGGCTTAGTTTCCTTATCTGTAAAAATGAGGGCACTGGACTAAGTTATCACTAAGTTCCATTATACCTCTAAGTACCACTATTATCCTATGGGATTCTCTCTCTCTCTCTCTCTCTCTCTCTCTCTCTCTCTCTCTCTCTCTCTCTCTCTCTCTCTCTTCTCTTCTCTTCTCTTTCTCCCCCCCTTTCCCTACTTCTCCTCTTCTCTTCATTCTTTTCCTTTTCTTCTTCCTCTTCCTCCTTCTCCTCCTTTTCCTCTTTCTCCTCCTCTTCCTACTTCTCTTCCTCTTTGGAATAGGAGAATTTGTCTCCCCAATTAGTCATGTGAAGGAGAGAGTGGACCAATAGATTACAATGCCTTTAGAACTGAGGACAAATATGAATGAACACATAAATAGATGAATAAAGAGAGAAAAATCACATCAACCAAAGAAGAAATAGCTTGAGAAAGTATGACCCTTTGAACTAGAGGAGGATTCTAGAAAGGACTTCTAGAAGACACAATCTGTCAGCCTGTTTTGTCTTTAGTATTTCCTATTCAATTGGATCCCTATCATCATAAATTAAGTTTAAGCCCATTTTTCCTATGGAAACAATAGGTATATTGGAAAGAGTTGGCACTAATCATTTGCAAGGATGTTTTGTGCCATCTCCTTTTGCTATACAGTCTTAGTAAGTTACCCTTTCTAGAACTCAAGGAAGTCGAACTGACTGACATTACCAGCAAACACAAAAATGGAGAATCCTGAAAGGTAATATTAAAAGCTCAAAACCTCAGAGTGAACCCTAAATCTCTGAGACTCTTAACAGCCAGTCACCCTCAAGGGATCTAGCCTTTGGGACTAAAGGCAGGAATCCCAGAAGATCTAATTAACACTGATTTCTGTCTAGCAATGAATCAATCTAATAGAAGAAGAGTTCTAACTCAGAGGTTTCTAAACAAATCACTACTTTTATTGGGTTAAAAGGGAATTTTTTTCTCCTCTTCCTCCTCCTCCTCCCTCCTTTCTTTTTTTCCCCTTCCCATTCCCCCTCTTTCTTCCCTCTCTCTATCTCACACACTCCCCACAGTCAAGCACAAACTGACCATGTTTTTAGACATCCTAAACTGGAATCAGACAAAGTTCAAAATATATAATTGAAAATAAACCCATACAAACAGAGACACGGATGGGTACAGAAAGATAACTATTTAAGGTAGGAAACAGAGTCCAGGAGAGTTACATTTTTCCAAGAAAGAATGGCAGCCATGGACCCGATCAAAAGACTTCTAGTAAACAAGGATTGTGAATTTACCTTTTGACCACATGTGACCACATGTGTTTGGCCACATATATAACCTAATCCCCCATGATCATAAATATATTTGTTGAACAGTGTGACTCAGACTTTTTGGGAGATGTTTTCCACTAACTTCTTACTGTACTAACTTAGCAAATATCTTTTAAATACATATGCACAGAATTGAGAAATTTTAAGGTGTCAGTAACCAATTTAAACTTCTCAGTGCCTTCAAAATGCTAATATTTTCCAGACAGTATATGTATTCTCCTCTATTTTTCTTCTTTTCCTTTTGTCCAGGCTTCAATCAATTAAAAACCTGAATCTCAACTAAATGAATATTATGAAAATTGAAAAACTCATACTGATATAGCTATTCTCTGATATCAACTTTATCTTGATTTAAGGGGTTACATTTATTTACTTTTAAAGTTCTCAGACTTTACCAAAAGTCATTCATATCAGATGGAAGTTCCTCTGCGTTCAATACTACAGGAAAGGGAAAAAAGCTCAGTAACTTCTCTACACGCTATTTTTTAAATTTTTTCAGTGAAATCTTTTATCAGAAAAAAAAAACAAATGATATGTCTCAGTATAATACTTTTTCTTCTGATGTCTTTAAAGGGGAAGAATACAATATTTTCTTTGAATAAAAAAAATCCTAGGGAAAGATGAAATCTTTCAAATAATAAGTTGTGGTCTTCCTAAACCTTTTCAACTCTTCTTAGTCGATATTAGTGATGGTTCTCTGTTCTATAGGAAAAGAACACTGCAGCAGTAAAGGTATTTTTGAAGTCCCAGAAGCAATTTTTGTCAATGTGAGAGATTTCACACTTATTAATGTCTGAAAAATTATTTAAATAAAGCCTTATAAACTAGAGAGCTTTCTTAATAATGTTTTTCTAGTCACAAATGCAAATAAAATTATGATGCTCATGTGTAAGCATTGCTACTGCCTCCACTTATATCTAATTCCCATACCTCACCTGATCACAGAAGGTTCAACCTAACAAACTAAACCACTGAAAAACTGTCCCAAGTATCAGTCTATCAAAGTTCCAAGGCACACACAAATGATGTTTTGGTGGGGTTTTTTTTTTTTGCTAAAAACTTAAGAAGACATTCTACTAAGGCTTTGAAGACTTGAATAGGGGAGCATTCACATAGATCTTTCAAAGTTTATCTGTACTTCTATGTATTTCCAAATATTTCCCTAAAAAGTACTTGGGCATCTATATGTATAATCACATGTCAGTAGCTTTCTTGAAAAATTCACTGATTTAATAGTAGCTATAGTAGATGTTTCACAGAATAATTCTATCTATCATCCCACTTGAGTTTACAAGAGCCCTGTGGCCTCCCTTTTGTCTCTAAATTTTATTATCCTTGGTCCAGTCTCATAGTACCGCTTTCCCTTAATTTTTTTTTTTAATACAGAAGTTACATGAGCAATAAGCAGAGTAGTTTACATGGTGGGGATAAATGGAAGATACAGATGGTTTCTACCATCCCCAACTCTGCCTTCCTAACAGTAATATACAATATGAATCTAAGTATGAAATGAAAGGAGGGGAAGACAATAGCTACAGTGACTTTCTCAGAGATATCTTCATCTAACACATAATATGAGGGTATCATCTAAAATCATTTAGGATGCTCTGTATTCAGAATGTTTTGTCTCAATTTGATTTTAGTTTGTCACAAGGGAGATTTTGAGAGGTGTTGAAGGAAGTGGAGTGGGAGGGAGTAGTATAATGGTAAATAGCTGAGGTTTTTTTAAAAGATGTTAATTAAATGGGAAGTAAACTTCAATATGTCAATTAAATTAACCAAATTGTAAATTTAAAAAAGTTAGGAAAGTAGGGTTAGGGGGAGCTAGGTGGCACAGTAGTTTGGAATAAGGAAGATTCACCTTTAATGAATTCATATCTCACCTCAGACATTTACTAGCTGTGTGACCCTAATGAAGTCAATTAGCCCTGTTTGTCTCAGTTTCCTCGTGTGTAAAATGAGCTGGAAAAGGGAATAGCAAACCCCTCCAGTATCTTTATTGAGAAAACCCTAGGGGGCAGCTAGGTGGTGGCTAGGTGGTGTAGTGGATAAAGCACCAGCCCTGGAGTCAGGAGTACCTGGGTTCAAATCCGGTCTCAGACACTTAATAATTACCTAGCTGTGTGACTTTGGTCAAGCCACTTAACCCCGTTTGCCTTGCAAAAACCTAAAAAAAAAAAACCCTAAATGTGATCATGAAGAGTCATACATAACTAAAAAAATACTGAACCATAATAAAGATAGTTTCTTTTAAGAAAAATCTTGTGATTCATAAGGGCACTAGATGTTTCTTGCTTCTCTGTCTCCATGCCAAAAGACAGGGATGCTATAACATAATACTATATATCAGCATGGCATCTATTTCTGACAGGAAACATTCATTCAATCAATAATTATTAAATATCTGTTATAAAGCAAAACACTATGGCGTAATCAATCTTTGTCCCAGAGATGAATGTTAAAATCATACTGTCCATCTCCTGACAGAGAGGTAAGGGACTTTGGCTAAGGAATGTCATTTACACTGTCAGACAGGATGTCTGTATTGATACATTATGGTTAACTTTTTCTTTATTATGAAGATTCTGGATGGAGTATATTAGGAAATTGTAATGATGATGGCATCAAAATATTTGTATGAGTTAGGGAAGTTTTAGATATACCAAACCTAATCGCCCCAGATATAGACATTCCAAAGCAAATTACAAACTAATAGAATGATAAGTACAAAAATAACATTATTATTTTAAAAGGTAAAAAAACTAAAGCAAAAAACAAAAATAATAATATTCAGATAAGGAAGAACTCACATTTTAGATGAAGGGAGGCACAATGAAAGAACTGGAAAGGTTTTTAAAGTGTCAAGCTGAGTCATTTCTATTTTATTCTAGAAACAACAAGAAACTACAAAATTTCTTTTAATGGGGGAATAACATGATTAAATCTATACTTCAGAAAGACAATTTTAGCAAGGATATAGTGGATAAATAAAAGAAGGGAATGAGTATAAGAAAGGAGATGAATTAGGAAGTTACTGCAGAAGTCCATGTTAGAGATGAAATAAGTATTAACTATGATGGTAATTTTGAGACTACAAAGGAGAAAAGTAAACAATATTAGGTAGATATTTGATAAGACAGCAACTGATTAGATTTATGGGTTGGAATATGAGAAAGAGAGGAGTCAGGGATACTTCAAAATTTTGAATCTGGGAGAAAAAATTTCCATCTTGAAAAACCAAGGAAAGGCACAGTTCATGCCATAGAAGTAATGAATAAAGGGCAGCAGTAAGAACACTCCAGAACTCCAGAACGCAAACATTACAGATGCTTCCAAGAATCAATGCTCCTTCAGGATTCTGCCTAACCAAGTTCACACATAAAAGCTTATTAGCATAACTGGTTTTGTAGATATCGAGCATTTGAAAGAATATCTGTCTGAAGATCTAGCATTTAGAATTGCTGTTCACTAGCAGTTTTGTCAACTTTTAGGTTGTCCAATCTACAGTCATAAAAATAAATAACTTTTCTTATTTTTAAATTTTTCCATTTGACAATTTTTGGTCATAAGATTTATTTAGTGTTTTGTGGGTAATTTTTAACATCAATATTTCATTTTCTTTCTTTTTTTTAAAGTATTTTCATGCAGAGCAAATAGGGAGGCTATCACAGTCTATTAAACAGGCAGTTCAAGTTCAAGTCATAAAGTGCAGCATTTGAAGCACTCTCACTGCAAAGTGGCAGTTGGTTTAATTTGCCTCTGATGTGCTTGCACAACTGTGTATTTGGCAAAGATCTCACATTGAATTCCTCATGAAATTGCCAAAAAACAATTAGTCAAGAATTGAGAGTAATTGTAACCAGTGGGGTTTAAAGCGCAGAAAAAAAACACAAAAACAAAGCTATGATACCCATCTCAGAGTAGGGAAAAAATAGACTGATCCCTTAACTAAAAAAATAAAAACTTTTAAAAAATGGTGGATGTCTCCAACTGGCTGTTACCAACTCAAGGAAAGAAATCGATTTGTCTTGATATTATCTGTATTTCAAGACTGTTTCTATATTGGAGGAGTTAACTCATAAACTATCCATTTCAAAATTTTATTAATGGAACTATCAGAGAAGACAAGTTCATCAGAACTTTTCAACCATTGCACTAACAAATAACTCTTGGATTGTTATTGAGTCTTACCAAAAGAAATTTTCAGCAGAGTCATAATTTGGTGATTTTAACTTGTGAAATCTTTGTAACTATCTGATAATGAATAAAAGAAATCAGCAAAGGCAGGGGGAAGAGGCGATTCACTTTTAATTTAAAAAATGTACCATAAACATAATTTATATTACTAATGTTACATTATATTATAAAAGGTCAAATGATTAAAAAACTGATACCTCCTTATATATATATATATATATATATATGTATATATATATAATATATGATCTTTTTATTCTTCCCTCTTCAATTAATTCAAATTATACCAGAAATTCCAATGACAAATCTTTTTTTATTAAAAAAAAATCTTTTAAAGGATTTTTTACTTATAGATGAAATTCAACCAGTTAACTCCATTCACCATGGGGTATTTAGATATAGAGCTGGAAATGACCTTAGAAGTCTTAGGGCCCTAATGTCTTGGTTTTACAAATGAAGAAAATGAGGCCCAGAAAATCTAAGTCATCTTTCCAAGGTAATTCATGTAATAAATAACAAAGTTGAGATTTGAACCCACATTCATTTACACCAAGTTAAGAATACTTCCCATTGCACCATGCTTTAGTATGTAGATATGAAGGGCATTCTTAGTACATGACTTGGACTATTAGAATGTAAAACACCAAGTAATATGAGTTCACATAGCTAAATAATTACCAAAGTTATATAGAATTCAATAAAACCAATTTGTTAAATTATATTTTTATGGGGAAATGTTTTTGTTTTGATTTTTCTTTTTTCCCATCCAATAAGGGTATTAGAACATTTTTGTTCTGTTCCTATTTATAAACAGGTTGAACTGACCTAAAACACTATGAATTAATGCTGAACACATAGTAGGTACCCAATAAAAATTTAATCAATTGATGGTTTATTTTCTATATAAACTTTACTTGTTATTTCCCTTTATATACCATGAATACAAAGTTGCTTCTTAAATTGAGAAACCCAGAGGGATGAAGGCTGCAGTTATAATGATGGCTGGATAATCAACACTTTTAGCTCAGAGCAGACAGATACAGAACATTTTGAAAAATAATTTTAGATTGTTTCCAAGATCTCAAATTGGAATGACAAAATTTATGAATGAAGACATTAGAATTCCTGAAGATATTTAATTCTTGCTATAGCAAGAAAATATACAAACTGTTGCAAAGTGATCTATATTGCTTGTAATTTCAACTTGGCCACATGACAACTCGAGTAGACAATATGCTCCTGCTTTGCACAAATGACTGTATTATGTCTCATTAAGGACTATAAATACCCATCAGTCTAATCACAAAAGTGCTGTTTCAGTGTTCATATGGCTATTTAATCTGGACTATGATGACAAAGATGAATAACTTTATTATGTTAACCGTTGCCTTCACTACACTGGAAAAGATAAATGGTCTCCCTTCTCCCTTCTGTTGCCTTAACTGAGGCATATCAGAGAGTTTCCTTATGTATTGTCTGAGATTTCCTAAGATAACTGATGCTAAACAATAATAGCTTTTCTTTTCTCATGCCATTTCTGTCACAGCCAGGTTAACAACCCTCTTCCTTGATTCATTTCAATCCAATTCAAACCATCTCTTCTTCAGGTAGCTACTTAAGAATAACAACATAAAAATTGATGTTTGTAAGTTATCTATGAACAACATGACTCTTAATGACTTCTATCTCTTTCCCCTTCCTTGGAACACCCACACTGAAGAGAGATGGGATTACAAATAACCAAAGAACACTTATCTATTTTCCCATATATCCAATAGATAATTACACCATGTAATTTTAACTTGGCTGCAGGAAAATTTGTGAAGACATATATATGAAAAGACAGAGACAGAGAAAGGGAGGCACAAACAGAAATATCATGTCCAGGTGGGATTCCTACTGGTGGTGAACCTCTACATCCCACCTCTAATTTTTTAAGTTTGTCTCCTTTAAAAAATTAGTTTTGGATAAGCTAGATTGAAATAAATTGGAGGAAGACAGTGGGATAAAGGAGACATTGATCTGGAATTCTAGATAGTAGTTACAGGTAAACATTACAGAAGAAATAGCTTGGGAGAAAGGGACAGAGGATATTAGGATCATTGGGGTGAAACCAAATAATACATGAATGAAATGTTATTGATGCAGAGAGTGAGTACTGTACATAAATGGAGGATTTAGTTTGTGAAAACCTTAGCAGTATCAGTCTAGTTGTATAACAGATATTTCAACTTCTAAAGGCTTCTAATAAGGGGAACGAAAAGTTCTGAAAATTAGAGCAAGGACATGACAAATTCTTCCTGAAATGTTTGGCAGAGGATATCTTACAAAGATGAGGCTACATTATCCATTTAGTTTCTTAGGATCCAATGTGACCACTCACACTGAATCTAAATAGAAAGAGAGTAAATACAGCTTAGATTCTATATTTCTCTATTTCATCAACAAGTATACTGATTTACATTTTTTAAAAGACAAATTTCTCAGTTTAATTAGGAATACAATTTAAAGTAACAAATAGAAGTTTGAAAGTTTTATATTTAATAACTTCATTTTATTTTTTAAGTTATAGATGTGTTATAATGTTGAACATATTTCCATATTAGTCATGCTGTGAAAGAAAAATCAGAACAAAAGAAAAAACCATGAGAAATAAAAAACAAAAAAACAAATTTAAAAGTGGATTTACAGTGCTTCAATTTGCATTCAAACTCCATAGTTCTTTTGGTGGATATTGATGGTATTTTCTATCATAAGTCTTTTGGAATTATCTTTGATCTTGTATTGCTGAGAAGAGCTAAATCTGGCATAGCTCATCTTCAAACAATATTGTTGTTAATGTATAAAATGTTCTGGTTCCCCTAACTTCATTGAACTTTAGTTCATATAAGCTCTTCCAGATTTTTCCGCAATCTGCCTTCTCATTGTTTCTTATGTAATTATTAGTTACTAATATGTTTTTACCTGATATGCCATTTGAGGATATGAACCACAACTAAAGAAAAATACTTCCAATCAATGAAACCAAGACAGAAAAATTACAACTATTTGGGAGACAGTTCAGTTTCTCCTTGAAGTAAGAGATTTTGCCAATACAGTTGGGGGAAATTAGAACCATATCTAGTTCTCCTCATTCTCTTGACTTCCTTTATATTCTAGAAGAAAAGGATAGAATAGACCCAAAAAATCCATTGATCAACCCCCAAGGCATATTATAGCCAGATTCTCAATATCCCAGATCAAAAAGAAAATACTTCAATCAGTCAGAAAGAAATAATTTAAATAACATGAAGCCACAGACAACATCACACAAGATTTAGCAGCTACTAAATTAGAGGAGTAGAAGACTTGGAATATGGCATTTTGGAAGGCAAAAGAACTGGGATTGCAACCAAAAATGACTTGCACAGCAAAACTGAACATGTCCCTTCAGGAAGAAAAAAATAGAATATAATAAGAAAGAGGACTTTCAAGTATTCTTGATGAAAAGACTAGAGATGAATAGAAACTCTGACCTGCAAAAACAAAACTCTAGAGAAGCATGAAAGAGAAATAATAAGGGACTCAGTAAAGTTAAAATGTATTGGAGAGCAACTAGGCTGCATAGTGGATAGAACACCAACCCTAGAGTTAGAAGGACTTGGGTTCAAATATGATCTCAGACACTTAATAATTACCTAGCTATGTGATCTTGGACAAGTCACTTAGCCCAATTGCCTTGTCAAAAAAAAAAAGGATACATTTTTATATTGGAAAATAATACATGTAACAACTAAGAACTTCATCATTATTAAGGTAATCAGAGTCATTCTACCTAGATAGAAAAAAATGGAATTGAGTCAATTATATGAAAATGATCTCAACAAGAAATAAATGAGTGAGAAAAACATATGCATAAGTAGAAAGGAAAAGAATGAGAAAATAGCTCAAAATTTAAAAAGACACATAGGGAAGAGATCTTATATAGGAAAGAAAAGGAGAAAGAGGAGAGGGCAATGTTTGGACCTCACTCCCAATTAAATTGGGTGAATGAAAGAAGACTATAAATACACAGCAAATATTTATAGAAATCGATTTTATTCAACAGGAATCTAGGAGGAGAAGGAAATAAGAAGGGGAAAGGATAAAGGGGAGAACAGATAAAATAATGCAGTGGTCAGAAGTAAAAGAGCCATTTAAGGAGGAATCTAAAAAAGAAAGAGGATGAACAGAAGAAAATAGGTTATATATCTAGAATTAGTGATTATCTATGATGGGGTTTTTTGCTTTTTAATTTTAATTTTATTTTTTTCCCTGGTTACATGCAAAAACAAGTTTCAGCATTTGCTTCCAAAACCTTGAGTTCTAGATTCCCATCCTACTCCCCTTCATTGAGAAATCAAGTTACTTGAGATAGGTTAAAAATGTATTGTCATTACCTAGCTGTGTGGCCTTGGGCAAGCCACTTAATCCCATTGCCTTGCAAAAAATAAAAAATAAAAAATGTATTGTCATGAAAAACATTACCACAATTTTCATGTTGTAAAAGTAAACATAAATTAATTCCTCCCCCCAAAAAAGAAACCTCAATAAAAATATCCTTTTTTCATCAATAAAAGCCTCATTCATTGAGAAGAGACTTGGTCTCTCTTCCATTACAACTACCAGAAATGATTAGTGGGAGAAAAATGCAATCTTCTATCATTCACTTCCCCATATGGGACTATTCCATTTTATTGTAAAGCAATAGAAAACACTGCATCTAGTGGTAAGTCAATTGAAAGTGAAATAAAGAATAGAGATATTCTCTAGTTGGACACAGTCAAAGGAAGGTAGAGAAACAGTAGAAGATCAAGGGAGGAATTAGTTTCTGGTAGTGTAGCTGCTGCCCTTTTATTTTATTTTCAAATGAACTTTAATTTATTATTACTATTATTACAATAATTTTGTTATAAGAGTAAATGTAAACCCCCCTTCCCCCCAAGAAGATGAGAAACATCAAGAAGAGAGAGAGAGAGAGAGAGAGAGAGAGAGAGAGAGAGAGAGAGAGAGAGAGAGAGAGAGAGAGAGAAAGTTACTTCAGTCTGTGTTCAGATTCCAATGGCTCTGTCTCTGGGGTGGGTTGTTTTCTTATAAGTCCACCAGAGAAGTTGCTTCAATATTTTTACCATAGTTGCTATTACTAGCTGTACTTCCACTCTATTACTCCCCACTCTCATTTATTCTATTTTCTCTCTCTCCTTTCATCCTGGCCCTGTCTAAAAGTGTGTTGAATCAAACTACTCTCTCCCTCAATCTTCCCTTTCTTCTATTACCTATTCCAGTCTTCCCTCCCCCCATTCCCCCTTATCCCATCCCTTTCTTCTCATTTTTCTCTAGGGTAAGATAGATTTCCTCACCTTATTAAATGTATATATTAGGGCGGAGCCAAGATGGCAACAAGAAGGGATCGAGTCTTAGGAGCTCTCTGATAAAAGCTCATAAACTAAGGACTCTAACTAAACTTTCGAGAGACAGAACCCAAAAAGGGACCCAGTAAGGCAGTTCTCCTACTCAAGGTAACCTGGAAAAGAGCAGAAAGGATCTGCTCCCCAGGGTCAGAGAAGCGGCCTGCCAGAGGGGCGGCCCACCAGAGGGGTGGGCCACCAGAGCCAAAGAACTTCAGCCCCGGAGGCAGCCCCAGGGCTCTGGGAGTCACAGCTCACAGCAGCAGGGGAGTCTCCTGAGCTGCACCCAGGGGAGCACCGGGCACAAAGTGGGGGAACAGCAGGGGACCTCTGCCAGAGCAAGCACGTGGAGCCCAGCTCCCAGGGCATATAGCCAGCAGCCCAGTCTTTCTGCAGCCCAGACCCTGAAACAGAAACAGGCAGAGCCAGTAAGCAGGAGCCCCCAGGGCATGAGCCCATTGAGCTGAGGGAGGGGAGTGAAGAGAAACTGTGAGCTCTGTCCTCTGCCTCTGGAACCGGACTCTGGGGCTCTGACCACATTCAGATCCTGATGGCAGTCTAGGCCCCCCCCACAGAACAGCAGCCCCCCCCACATCAGCCCCATGGCAGAGGGGGTGGAGCTTGTGGTCATTCACAGACCAGGAGAGAGGACAGAACCTCACACGCTGAGACCCTTGTGGGAGTGTCCCAAAAGCTCAGGAAGCACCCCAAAAAACAAGCTTAGGCTGGGAAAATGAACAAGCAAAGAAACAGGAGGGAGACCATTGAGAAATAGTTTGCAAATGAGCCCAAGAACAATCAGAATACTCAGTCTGAAGATGAGGAAGCACAAGCTCCTGCATCTAAAGACTCCAAGAAAAACAGAAATTGGGCTCAGGCTATAATAGAGCTCAAAAAAGACTTTCAAAATCAAATGAGGGAGTTGGAAGAAAAACTGGGAAAAGAAAGGAGAGAGATGTAGGAAAAACATGAAAATGAAGTCAGCAGCTTAGTCAAGGAAATCCAAAAAAATGCTGAAGAAAATAGCATGCTAAAAACCAGCTTAGGTCAAATGGATAAAACAGTTCAAAAAGTGATTGAGGAAAAGAATGCTTTAAAAAGCAAAATTGGCCAGATGGAAAAAGAGATAAGAAAGCTCTCTGAGGAGAACAAATCCTTCAGACAAAGAATAGAATTCAGGGAGATTGATGAATTTACCAGAAATCAGGAATCAAAACTTCAAAACCAAAAAAATGAAAAATTAGAAGAAAATGTGAAATATCTCATTGAAAAAACAACTGATATGGAAAACAGACTTAGGAAAGATAATTTGAAAATTATTGGAATACCTGAAAGTCATGATCAGGAAAATAGCCTTGACATCATTTTCAAAGAATTACTACAGGAAAATTGCCCTGATATTCTAGAAGCAGAGGGCAAAATAGAAATGGACAGAATCCACTGATCCCCCCGAGAAAGAGATCCCAAAAAAACCAACCCATAGGAATATTATAGCCAAGTTCCAGAACTCCCAAGTCAAAGGGAAAATATTGCAGGCAGCCAGAAGGACACAGTTCAAATATCGTGGAGCTGCAGTCAGGATCACACAGGACTTAGCAGCAGCTACATTGGAAGCTCGTAGGGCTTGGAATACAATATACCAGAAGGCAAAAGAGCTTAGAATGCAGCCAAGAATGAACTACCCAGCAAGGCTGAATGTCCTCTTCCAGAGAAAAAGATGGACTTTCAATGAACCAGGGGAGTTTCAAATGTTCCTTCTGGAATGGCCAGAGCTGAACAGAAGGTTTGATCTTCAGATACAGGACTCAGATGAAGCATGGAGATTGGAGGAGAAGGGGAAAATATGAGGGACTTAATGAGGATGAACTGCATGTATAGAAAAATGATACTGATAATATTCATATGAACCTTCTCAGCTAATAGAGCAGGTAGAGGGAGCTTTTATAGTTGAAGCACAGGAGAAAGCTGAATTCGAAGATAAAATATGGTGTAAAAATGGAGTCAATAGGAAAAAAAGGGAAATGGAATGGGAGAAAGAAAAAGGAGAGGGGGAATAATCCAAGATATTTCACATAATAAGATTTTTTTTATTACAATGAGCTATTGCAATGATATGGGGGGGGGGCAAGGGGGAATGAGGGAACCTTTGCTCTCATCAGAGATGGCTAGGAGAGGAAACAGCAAATATACTCAATGGGGTATAGACAACTGGAGTAAGAAGGAGGGGGGAGCAGGGGGAAGGGGTGGGGATGTGAATAAAGGAGGAGAGGATGGACCATGGGAGGAGAGTGGTCGGATATAACACATTTTCTTTTTTACTTCTTGCAAGGGTCTGGGATTGGAAGGCCCTGCCCGGGACCACAGGGCCAGGTGGATTCTGGGCCTAGGGGGTGGGGGGCTCGGGGGTTTCTTGGCCCCAGGACCAGGGATCTGTCTGCTGCGCCACTCAGCTACCCTACAGCAGAGTCAGAGTGAAAGGAGAGAGAAAACATAGTACATGGTAGTGTAGAAATAAGAAAGGAGGGAGTTGTGACCAGCAATGGCAACATTGGAAAAATATGGAAGTAACTTTTGTGATGGACTTATCATAAAGAATGAGATCCACCCACGACAGAGTTGATGGTGTTGGAACAAAGACTGAAGCACACTTTTTGTTATTATTATTTGGGGGAGGGTGCAGGCAAGTGGGGCTGGGTGGCCTGCCTGGGGCCACATAGCAGGGTGATCATTGGGTGTCTGGGGCCAGATTTGGACCCAGGTGCTCCTGGCTCAAGGGCCAATGCTCTGTCTGCCACCCAGCCACCCCTACTATTATTACTATTTTATTTTATTTGGGGTCTTTTTTTTCTTCTTTTTGGTTTTTGCAGAGCATTGGGTTTGGGGTGGCTTGCATGTCACATGGCTGGGTGATTATTGGGTTTACGAGGCTGGATGTGGACTCAGGTGCTCGTGGCTCCAGGGCTGGTGTTTCGTCCATTGCGCCACCTGGCTATACCTTCAATTATTACTATTATTTTTTTAATTTTAATTTTTTTTCTCTCCCCTTTACTTTTTCACCCAAGCAAGTCTATCTATATTCATGGGGGGAGGGGTATTTTGTTTACTTGTAAACAAGTATATTTTATTAATGTAAAAAAAACATTTGTACAAAATGAGAATAAAAAAATAAATTTAAAAAATAAAATAAAAAAGAATAAAAAAATAAAATAAAATGCATAAGTGCCCCAGTTTTCCCTTTTCCCTAATAGATCATTTTCCTTTTTTTGTCATATTAGTCAATCTGATAGGTGTGAGATGGTACAGAGTTGTTTTAATTTGCGTTTCTGTAATAATATTTTAGAGCATTTTTTTCATATGACTATAGAGTCTTATTTAGAAGAACATTCTGGGGCAGCTAGGTTGCACAATGGGTAGAGCACTGACCCTGGAGGCAGGAGGACCTGAGTTCAATTCTGACCTCAAACATTTAATAATTGTGATCTTGGGCGCTGAACACCATTGCCTTAAATAAATAAAAAAAAATTTAAAAAACATTCTATGATCTTCCCTGAAACCACTTAAGTACAGGGAAATCAAGAGTTTCTATGGAAAAAAATTAATATTTTCTAAATTTTCTCCGAAGATATTATTTAAGACTAGGAAAGAAAACAATTCTAACAAATAAGCAAAAACTGATGTCTTCATTCTAAATCAACAAATAATTATTGAACTGCCATTAAACTAAAAATTTTTCTAGGGTTTTACTTTTAATTGATCTGTACCTGATACCTTTCAGTAGTAGGATTTATATTGAGAAGACGGGGAAAATGCCTAGAATTTGGTTCTTTTCCATCCATACTTGTTTACTAATTTGCAATAAAATTTATTTCATTCTGTAAAAAAAAAAAAATGTATATATTATTTCCTCTCTGAGCCATTTCTGATGAGAATGAAGGCTCATTTATTCCCCCCTACCTTCCCCTGCTCCACTCCATTGAAATAGCTTTTTCTTGACTCTTATGTGAAATTTCTTAGCTTCTTCTTCATCTCCTTTCCCTTCCTGCCAGTACTTTCCTTTATCACCCATTGACTCCATATTTTTACTATATTATACCACTATATTCTGCTCCTTCCTGTGCCCAGACAGGGTATATACATATATATACATATATATACATATATATATATATATATTCCATATATATATTCCTTATATATATATTCCATATATATGAGTTATCAATGTCTTCTTCCCATGAAGGAATACAAACAGTTCAGTATCATTATGTTCCTCATAGTTAGTCCTTCTCATCCACCCCCTCTATGGTTCACCAGAGTCCTATACTTGGTGATCAAACTTTCTGTTCAGCTCTGGTTGTTTCAATAGGAAAGTTTGAAAGTCCCCTGTTTCATTGAAAGTCCATCTTTGCCCCTGAAAGAGGATGTTCAGTTTTGCTGGGTAGTTGATTCTCAGTTGTAAACCAAGATTTTTTGCCTTAAGGAATATCATATTCCAATCCCTAACAAACCCTTAATGTAGATGCTGCTAGATCCTGTGTAATCCTGATTATGGAGCCTTGGTAGCTGAATTGTCTGTTTCTGGCAGCTTTTAGAATTTTCTCTTTGATTTGGGAGTTTTTGAATTTGACTATAATACTCCTGGAAGTTTTTCTTTTGGGATCTCTTTCATGAGGTGACTGGTGAATTCCCTCAATTTCTATTTTACCCTCTTTCTAGGATCTCAGGGCAATTTTGCTGTTTTATTTCTTGAAAAATGAATTATAGGCTCTTCTCCTGGTCGTGGCTTTCAGATGGCCCAATAATTTTAAAATTATTTCTTCTGGATCTGTTTTTTAGGTTGGTTGTTTTTCCAATGAGATATTTAACATTTCTTCTAATTTTGGGCTTTTTTGGAAGAACTTTATTTCTTCCTGATTTCTTGCAAAGTCATCAGCTTCTTTTAGTTCCATTCTGCATCTGAAGGAGTTATTGTCTTCAGAGAGCTTTTTTATCTCCTTTTTCAGCTGGCCCGTTCTGCTTTTTTCTTTTTTTTCTTTTTCTTTTTTTTTTTTTAGGTTTTTGCAAGGCAAACAGGGTTAAATGGCTTATCCTTTACAGCTAGGTAATTATTAAGTGTCTGAGACCGGATTTGAACCCAGGTACTCCTGACTCCAGGGCCGGTTCTTTATCCACTAAACCACCTAGCCACCCCCCCCCCCCATTCTGCTTTTTAAGCCATTCTTCTCCTCATTTGCCTTTTTTGGGGGGGGGGGGGAGTTCTGTTAGACCTAAACTGGTTAACATCTTTTCTTCAGTATTTTTTTGTATTTCTTTCACCAAGCTGTAGATTTGGTTTTCATGATTTTTCCTGCATTACTCTCTCATTCCTCCTCCCAATTTTTCCTCCACCTCCCTTAATTGCTTTTCAAAGTCATTTTTGAGCTCATCCATAGTCCAAGACCATTTTCTATTTCTCTTGGAGGTTTTGGATATGGAAACTTTGACTTCGTCATCATCTGAGTATGTGTTTTGATCTTCCTTGGGAATAAAGTAATTCTCTATGGTCAGATTCTTCTTTTTCTGTTGTTTACTCATTTCCTCAGTCCAAAATTAATTTACAGCACTTCCAAGGCTTTGGGGTTTTTTGGGGGGGACACCCCACTAGGACCTTCATTCCTCCAAGGTCTTATGCTCTCTGGTCTGTGCTTTGATATGTAGATGACCACTGTACTTCCCTCTCTCCTGGAGCTGTGAGGAGGAGTCCTGCTTGGCTAACTTAGTATGGCAGCCCAAACTGCAGCCTGGATCTGAATGTGGGCAAGCAGCAGAGTCTTACCCTGAGAGAGAGCAGAGAAATTTCTGCAGTCTTCCCTGACTCCCTTACCTTCTGTGGGCTGTTCTCTGAGGGTGCAGGCTGCTTTCTCCAGATTCTCACTGCAGGTTCTGCAGCTGGTGCTCCTCGCGCCACACTCATTCTGGTGTAGCAGAATTCTCTCTCCACCCCTTCAAGCTGCTGTGTTGCAACCCGGGCTTTTTCCAAATCCTGGTCCTGGTAAAACACACCTTTCCCATGGAACAAATAAGTTATCTTTAACTGGGAAAATGTAACACTCAGTCTTTCTGTGGGTTCTGCCCCTGTAAATTTTGGCTAGAGTCATAATTTCTCGGCTTTTGGAGTTTTGGGGGGAAGGAGTTCCTGGAAAATGCTATCTTCACACCACCATCTTGGCTCTGCTATCTATGATTATTAATGGAATAAATTCACACATAAAATAGAAGCAGATACAATGGATTAGAAATGAATATACAAAAAATATGTTGTTTGTTAGAACCATTTCTTGAAACAGAAAGACACCAACATGATTAAAATGAGGGACTAAAACAAACTATTATGCTTCAGAGAGATCAAAAAATAGGGGTAGCAATCATGATCTCAAAGTAAAATAAAAATACTAATTTAAAAAGATAAGAATGAAAATTAAATTTTTCTTTTAAAAAAACACCAAATGCAATTAAATAGTTTCACTACAAAACATATATGTACCAAATGGCATATCATCTAAGTGCATAAAGAAAAAGTTAAACAACAGGATAAAATAGGAAATAAAACTAGACTAGTGGGAGATTTCAACTTTTCCTTCCCAG